>NW_022592232.1:2588-3958 GCF_004348235.1 Phoca vitulina
CCCCCCATCTCCACCTCCTCCCTGACGCCCCAGCACCCTTTGGAAGGACCAAGACATGAAGGTGCAGAGGCTGTTGTTCCTGGTGCTCTTGCTCCGCTGTCCCGGTTCCCCAAACCCAAATGTGAGTAAACATGGCACTTCACCGGTATCTTCACAGGTGTGGGGGGGAAGGGCAGAGGGGGAGGGAGAGAGAGAATCCCAAGCCAGCTGTGCAGTGAGTCCAGAGCCTGAAGAGGGACTCAGCCTCAGGACCATGAGATCATGACTTGATCCAAACCAAGACGTCGTCACTTAACTGACTGAGCCACCCGGTGACTCAAAGCTGCTAGTGGTGTCTTTGTTCCTCCTGGGTTCTTTCACATGGTGATTAAATAATAGTTTTTTCATGGGGTCCTTGGTGGGAACTTGAGAAGAACTGCAGTTTTTCCTGAAGACCGAGGACCGCAGGGCAGGTTTCTCGGTCAGCCTGAAGGGGCTGTGGCCACAGCCGTCCACATCAAGTTCTGGGTCCTGTCTGTGCTGCTTGGTCCAAAAAGAGCAGCTCTGGCAGGATGGAAACCTGAAAATACTAGGGTTATGGTGTCAAGAAGGAAGGATTTGAGAAGATATGAAAAGC
Source organism: Phoca vitulina (assembly GCF_004348235.1). Classification (NCBI taxonomy): domain Eukaryota; kingdom Metazoa; phylum Chordata; class Mammalia; order Carnivora; family Phocidae; genus Phoca; species Phoca vitulina. The sequence continues at coordinate 3,205 of NW_022592232.1, forward strand.
CATTGAGCTCTTTGTCTTCAATAGGGGGCTTGTATGATATGTACATTAGATCTCATTCAACTTGTCTTTGAAAATGTTAAGAATGCTAATGTCTAGGAGCTACGGGTATTAGACTGACTCCTGGAAGCCCAGTGAAGATCCTGCTGCAAGCCTTGTATGTTGAGGGTCCATCTTCTACATACTTTGATTTCATATCAGCACATTGTTCATATTTGTGAAGTTTGGCAGCCCTGGGAACAGTGGTATCTTAGGCATCGGTGTTGGGACTCGAGTGTTAAACAGTGAAGTGTCCTTTGTGCTCTGTGCTTCCTGGTTGGTTGACTTTTAACAACTTCTGAGTCAGCCCTTTCCTTTTGGCCTTGGAGGCTGTCCCCAGGGGCTCTGTGTCCCACCAGGTCCACGGGAGCCCTGAGAAGCCCAGCAGACACTAAGTGACCGCACCTTGCTGGGACGTCTGTCCCAGGAAAATCTGATGGATTGATGTCATCAGGAAGTGAATGAGTTGTTATCCATTCTTTGGCCCAGTGTGTACAGAGTGTTGATTTCCCCAAAGTCAAAAGCTCCTGAATGTCCTTAGGATTGTCCTAATATAAAGAAATACCTAGTTCCTAGTGTGATATTTCACTCCTTAAAAAATAAAACCCTTACCGTCAGGAGAGAGAGACAGACAGGGAACACCCTAGAAATAAGCAGACTTCTTTAGATCAGCCTACACCAGATTCTTAGAGAGGGCTCTGCAAAGTGGGAGTAGTCA
>NW_022592233.1:0-3954 GCF_004348235.1 Phoca vitulina
TTCTGTACATATACAAATTTCTTTCCTTGTTCATATCTATCTTTTATTATGTTTTCAAAAATTCATACCTTCCCCCAAGATCCCAACTCAGGTGACCTCATATATCAGTAGTCATAGAAGCCTCAGTTCAAAATGTTTCAGGATTATTGTTTGAGCTACATTGTTAGCTCTTAACAACACCCTAGCCCTACCTTAGCTATTTGGCAGAGTACCCCTGCCATAACCCTCCCCTAGAACCAATCAATGAGGAAACTGATGAAAGTAGCTGTAGCCTAACAGTGTGCCCCATGAACAGCAAGAGTGGAATAAATTCATTGCTCCAGGGGACAAAGGGATGGCCAAGCACTCCTAAGATACCAGTGAAGGTCAACCCGAAGCACTATTCCCTGAAAGGGGGTCTACCTTGCTTCCCATTTTTCTGTCTAGAACCAATTTGCCTGCCCCATTCCTGTTCTCTCCTTATTGGCCTGCATACAATTTCCCTGGATAATGCAACCCACTCTAAAAACCTTTAGATACTCAACATTTTTCAAAACCATACCTCTCTCTTCTCTCTGCAAGAATTAAAACTGAAAGGTCTTAGAAAATGCTGTGGATTAGCCTCATTCCTTCTTGGATCTATGTCCAATGGTCAGCTCCCTTCTCTGGGGTTCCATTATTACCCTCCTTTTGTCCCATATTCTTCCTGACTTTCCTCTAGTGCTGCCTACCCCCTGCTCATGCCTCTTCTCTCTTAGCAAACCAAGCCACGTGACTGCAGTGTTTCCAACCTTTTGCCAAAAGCCAGAACTGACAGTTGCAGAGTAGGAGGAGGTGTGACTCACTCTTTTGAGAACTGGTTGCCACACATGTCAAAGCCCCAACACATTTTCATGCAACATTTTCATGCAAGAGACAAGTATAAGCTCTAGGACTCAGCCAACTCAAGTTATTTCTTCCTGAAATATGATGCCAACTAACATCTGCCACATTTGATTATCCTGATTTGCTTAAGGATCTCTCCAGGGCTAAGATCTTTATCTAGGGAGATATAATTTCACCTTGGTGTCTAAAGGCTAAAAAACAAAACAGAATCACACTTTTGAAGTGATCCTCACACAGGGTCACAGTGTAGTAAAATGATCAAAGATCTGGTGCCCTTAAAAACCAAGGTTAAAGTCCCAAATCATTGCGTGTGTGGGAGCTTAATTTTTCTAACCTCACCAGAAAGGGAGGGAGGGATTTTACTAGTTGATTACTAAGGCACTCCCAGTTCTAATATTCTTTTTTCAAGTTTTCCACCAAAAATAGCTAAAGAGTTTAACAAATAAGTATGGATAACACTGCTCCCATTTTAGGCCCAATTTGCCCTCTTCCTAATAAGTTACAGAATAATTGTTTTCCTTTTTCAGTTCTTTAAATATATGAAATTGAGTAATTCTCCATGGACTGCCAAGTCATTCAATCAACAAATTATTTAAAAGTGACAATATCACTGGGGCGCCCGAGTGGCTCAGTCAGTTAAGCGACTAATTCTTGATTCCAGCTTAAGTCATGATCTCAGGGTTGTGAGATTGATCCCCATGTTGGGCTCCATGCTGGGTGTGGAGCCTGCATAAGATTCTCTCTCTCCCCAAAGTACAGCATCCTTTCTGGATTAAAACTCTTCACAGTGTAGGGATAGAGGGAACATACTTCAATATCATAAAAGCCATTTATGAAAAACCCACAATGAATGTAATTCTCAACAGGGAAAAACAGAGCTTTCCCCCTAAGGTCAGGAACACGGCAGAGATGTCCACTATCACCACTGCTGTTCAAAACAGTACTAGAAGTCCTAGCCTCAGCAATCAGACAACAAAAAGAAATAAAAGGCACCTGAATCAGCAAAGAAGTCAAACTCTCACTCTTCGCAGATGACACAATAGTCTACATGGAAAACCCAAAAGACTCCACCCCAAAATTGCTAGACCTCATACAGGAATTCAGCAAAGTGGCAGAATATAAAATCAATGCACAGAAATCAGCTGCATTTCTATATACTAACAATGAGGCAGAAGAAAGAGAAATTAAGGAATCGATCCCATTAACAACTGCACCCAAAACCATAAGATACCTAGGAATAAATCTAACAAGAGAGGCATAGGATCTGTACTCAGAAAACTATAGAATACTCATGAAAGAAACTGAGGAAGACACAAAAAAAATGGAAAAACATTCCATGCTCACAGTTTGGAAGAAAAAATATTGTTAAAATGTCTATGCTACCTAGAGCAATCTATACATTCAAGGCAATCCCTATCTAAACACCATCAACATTTTTCACAGAGCTGGAACAAATAATCCTAAAATTTGCATGGAATCAGAAAAGACCCTGAATAGCCAAAAGAATGTTGAAAAAGAAAACTAAAAACTGTGGCATCACAATTCCGGACATCAAGTTCTATTACAAAGCTGTCATCATCAAGACAGTATGGTACTGGCACAAAAACAGACACATAGATCAGTGGAACAGAATAGAGAACCCTGAAATGTACCCTCAACTCTATGGCCAACTAATCTTTGATAAAGCAGAAAAGAATATCCAACGGAAAAATGACAGTCTCTTCAACAAATGGTCTTGGAAAACTGGACAGCCACATGCAAAAGAATGAAACTGGACCATTTCCTTACACCATACAAAAAATAGACTCAAAATGGATGAAAGACCTAAATGTGAGACAGAAATCCATCAAAATCCTAGAGGAGAACACAGGCAGCAACTCTTCAACCTCGGCTGCAGCAACTTCTTGCTAGACACATCGCCAAAAGCAAGGGAAACAAAGGCAAAAATGAACTATTGGGACTTCATCAAGATAAAAAGCTTTCACACAGCAAAGGAAACAGCTGACAAAACCAAAAGACAACAGACAGAATGGGAGAAGATATTTGCAAATGATCTATCAGATAAAGGGCTAGTATCCAAAATCTATAAAGAACTTATCAAACATAACACCCAAAGAATAAATAATCCAATCAAGAAACGGGCAGAAGACATGAACAGACATTTTTCCAAAGAAGACATACAAATGGCCAACAGACACATGAAAAGATGCTCGGCATCAGGGAAATCCAAATCAAAACCACAATGAGATACCACCTCACACCAGTCAGAATGGCTAAAATTAACAAGTCAGGAAATGACATGTTGGCAAGGATGCGGAGAAAGAGGAACCCTCTCACACTGTTGGTGGGAATGCAAGCTGGTACAGCCACTCTGGAAAACAGTATGGAGGTTCCTCAAAAAGTTGAAAATACAGCTACCCTACGACCCAGCAATTGCACTACTAGGTATTTACCCCAAAGAAACAAATGTATCCGAAGGGGCACTGGCACCCCGATGTTTATAGCAGCAATGTCCACAATAGCCAAACTATGGAAAGAGCCCAGATGTCCATCAACAAATGAATGGATAAAGAAGATATGGTATATATATACAATGGAATATTACTCAGCCATCAAAAAAAATGAAATCTTGCCATTTGCAATGATGTGGATGGAACTAGAGGGTATTATGCTAAATGAAATAAATCAATCAGAGAAAAACAATTATATGATTTCACTCATATGTGGAACTTAGGAAACAAAACAGAGGAGCATAGGGGAAAGGAGGGAAAAATAAAATAAGACAAAATCAGAGAGGGAAACAAAGCATAAGAGACTCTTAATCATAGGAAACAGACTGAGGGTTGCTGGAAGGGATGGGGGTGCGGGGATGAGGTAACTAGGTGCTGGACATTAAGGAGGGCACGGGATGTAATGAGCACCCAGGTCAATATAACACTGATGAATCCCTGAACTCTATCTCTGAAACTAGTAATACACTATGTGTTAGTTAATTGAAAATTAAAAAAATAAAAAAAGACTCTCTCTCCCCCCTCTCTGCCTCTAAATAAATAAATAAATAAATAAATAAATAAATAAATAAATAAATAA
>NW_022592234.1:0-3954 GCF_004348235.1 Phoca vitulina
TTATTTATTTATTTATTTATTTATTTATTTATTTATTTATTTATTTAGAGGCAGAGAGGGGGGAGAGAGAGTCTTTTTTTATTTTTTTAATTTTCAATTAACTAACACATAGTGTATTACTAGTTTCAGAGATAGAGTTCAGGGATTCATCAGTCTTATATTGACCTGGGTGCTCATTACATCCCGTGCCCTCCTTAATGTCCAGCACCTAGTTACCTCATCCCCGCACCCCCATCCCTTCCAGCAACCCTCAGTCTGTTTCCTATGATTAAGAGTCTCTTATGCTTTGTTTCCCTCTCTGGTTTTGTCTTATTTTATTTTTCCCTCCTTTCCCCTATGCTCCTGTTTTGTTTCCTAAGTTCCACATATGAGTGAAATCATATAATTGTTTTTCTCTGATTGATTTATTTCATTTAGCATAATACCCTCTAGTTCCATCCACGTCATTGCAAATGGCAAGATTTCATTTTTTTGATGGCTGAGTAATATTCCATTGTATATATATACCATATCTTCTTTATCCATTCATTTGTTGATGGACATATAGGCTCTTTCCATAGTTTGGCTATTGTGGACATTGCTGCTATAAACATCGGGGTGCCAGTGCCCCTTCGGATACATTTGTATCTTTGGGGTAAATACCTAGTAGTGCAATTGCTGGATCATATGGTAGCTGTATTTTCAACTTTTTGAGGAACCTCCATACTGTTTTCCAGAGTGGCTGTACCAGCTTGCATTCCCACCAACACTTGTGAGAGGGTTCCTCTTTCCCCGCATCCTTGCCAACATGTCATTTCCTGACTTGTTAATTTTAGCCATTCTGACTGGTGTGAGGCAGTATCTCATTGTGGTTTTGATTTGTATTTGCCTAATGCCAAGCATCTTTTCATGTGTCTGTTGGCCATTTGGATGTCTTCTTTGGAAAAATGTCTGTTCATGTCTTCTGCCCGTTTCTTGATTGGATTATTTATTCTTTGGGTGTTATGTTAGATAAGTTCTTTATAGATTTTGGATACTAGCCCTTATTCTGATAGATCATTTGCAAACATCTTCTCCCATTCTGTCCGTTGTCTTTTGGTTTTGTCAGCTGTTTCCTTTGCTGTGTGAAAGCTTTTTATCTTGATGAAGTCCCAATAGTTCATTTTTGCCTTTGTTTCCCTTGCTTTTGGCGATATGTCTAGCAAGAAGTTGCTGCAGCCGAGGTTGAAGAGTTGCTGCCTGTGTTCTCCTCTAGGATTTTGATGGATTTCTGTCTCACATTTAGGTCTTTCATCCATTTGGAGTCTATTTTTTGTATGGTGTAAGGAAATGGTCCAGTTTCATTCTTTTGCATGTGGCTGTCCAATTTTCCAAGACCATTTGTTGAAGAGACTGTCATTTTTCCGTTGGATATTCTTTTCTGCTTTATCAAAGATTAGTTGGCCATAGAGTTGAGGGTACATTTCAGGGTTCTCTATTCTGTTCCACTGATCTATGTGTCTGTTTTTGTGCCAGTACCATACTGTCTTGATGATGACAGCTTTGTAATAGAACTTGATGTCCGGAATTGTGATGCCACAGTTTTTAGTTTTCTTTTTCAACATTCTTTTGGCTATTCAGGGTCTTTTCTGATTCCATGCAAATTTTAGGATTATTTGTTCCAGCTCTGTGAAAAATGTTGATGGTGTTTGGATAGGGATTGCCTTGAATGTATAGATTGCTCTAGGTAGCATAGACATTTTAACAATATTTTTTCTTCCAAACTGTGAGCATGGAATGTTTTTCCACTTTTTTGTGTCTTCCTCAGTTTCTTTCATGAGTATTCTATAGTTTTCTGAGTACAGATCCTATGCCTCTTTTGTTAGATTTATTCCTAGGTATCTTATGGTTTTGGGTGCAGTTGTTAATGGGATCGATTCCTTAATTTCTCTTTCTTCTGCCTCATTGTTAGTGTATAGAAATGCAGCTGATTTCTGTGCATTGATTTTATATTCTGCCACTTTGCTGAATTCCTGTATGAGGTCTAGCAATTTTGGGGTGGAGTCTTTTGGGTTTTCCATGTAGACTATTGTGTCATCTGCGAAGAGTGAGAGTTTGACTTCTTTGCTGATTCAGGTGCCTTTTATTTCTTTTTGTTGTCTGATTGCTGAGGCTAGGACTTCTAGTACTGTTTTGAACAGCAGTGGTGATAGTGGACATCTCTGCCGTGTTCCTGACCTTAGGGGGAAAGCTCTCTGTTTTTCCCTGTTGAGAATTACATTCATTGTGGGTTTTTCATAAATGGCTTTTATGATATTGAAGTATGTTCCCTCTATCCCTATACTGTGAAGAGTTTTAATCCAGAAAGGATGCTGTACTTTGGGGAGAGAGAGAATCTTAAGCAGGCTCCACACCCAGCATGGAGCCCAACATGGGGATCAATCTCACAACCCTGAGATCATGACTTAAGCTGGAATCAAGAGTTAGTCGCTTAACTGACTGAGCCACTCGGGCGCCCCAGTGATATTGTCACTTTTAAATAATTTGTTGATTGAATGACTTGGCAGTCCATGGAGAATTACTCAATTTCATATATTTAAAGAACTGAAAAAGGAAAACAATTATTCTGTAACTTATTAGGAAGAGGGCAAATTGGGCCTAAAATGGGAGCAGTGTTATCCATACTTATTTGTTAAACTCTTTAGCTATTTTTGGTGGAAAACTTGAAAAAAGAATATTAGAACTGGGAGTGCCTTAGTAATCAGCTAGTAAAATCCCTCCCTCCCTTTCTGGTGAGGTTAGAAAAATTAAGCTCCCACACACGCAATGATTTGGGACTTTAACCTTGGTTTTTAAGAGCACCAGATCTTTGATCATTTTACTACACTGTGACCCTGTGTGAGGATCACTTCAAAAGTGTGATTCTGTTTTGTTTTTTAGCCTTTAGACACCAAGGTGAAATTATATCTCCCTAGATAAAGATCTTAGCCCTGGAGAGATCCTTAAGCAAATCAGGATAATCAAATGTGGCAGATGTTAGTTGGCATCATATTTCAGGAAGAAATAACTTGAGTTGGCTGAGTCCTAGAGCTTATACTTGTCTCTTGCATGAAAATGTTGCATGAAAATGTGTTGGGGCTTTGACATGTGTGGCAACCAGTTCTCAAAAGAGTGAGTCACACCTCCTCCTACTCTGCAACTGTCAGTTCTGGCTTTTGGCAAAAGGTTGGAAACACTGCAGTCATGTGGCTTGGTTTGCTAAGAGAGAAGAGGCATGAGCAGGGGGTAGGCAGCACTAGAGGAAAGTCAGGAAGAATATGGGACAAAATGAGGGTAATAATGGAACCCCAGAGAAGGGAGCTGACCATTGGACATAGATCCAAGAAGGAATGAGGCTAATCCACAGCATTTTCTAAGACCTTTCAGTTTTAATTCTTGCAGAGAGAAGAGAGAGGTATGGTTTTGAAAAATGTTGAGTATCTAAAGGTTTTTAGAGTGGGTTGCATTATCCAGGGAAATTGTATGCAGGCCAATAAGGAGAGAACAGGAATGGGGCAGGCAAATTGGTTCTAGACAGAAAAATGGGAAGCAAGGTAGACCCCCTTTCAGGGAATAGTGCTTCGGGTTGACCTTCACTGGATGGTATCTTAGGAGTGCTTGGCCATCCCTTTGTCCCCTGGAGCAATGAATTTATTCCACTCTTGCTGCTCAAGGGGCACACTGTTAGGCTACGGCTACTTTCATCAGTTTCCTCATTGATTGGTTCTAGGGGAGGGTTATGGCAGGGGTACTCTGCCAAATAGCTAAGGTAGGGCTAGGGTGTTGTTAAGAGCTAACAATGTAGCTCAAACAATAATCCTGAAACATTTTGAACTGAGGCTTCTATGACTACTGATATATGAGGTCACCTGAGTTGGGATCTTGGGGGAAGGTATGAATTTTTGAAAACATAAAAGATAGATATGAACAAGGAAAGAAATTTGTATATGTACAGAA
>NW_022592235.1:0-3947 GCF_004348235.1 Phoca vitulina
ATTATTAGTTTCAGAGGTAGAATTTAGTGATTCATCAGTTGCATATAACATCTAGTGCTCATTACTTCAAGTGCCCTCCTTAATGCCCATCACCCAGTTATCCCTCCCCCCCTTCCACCTCCCCTCCAGCAACCCTCAGTTTGTTCCCTATAGTTAAGAGTCTCTTATGGTCTGTCTCCCTCTCTGTTTTTATCTTATTTTACTTTTCCTTCCCTTCCCATATGTTCATCTGTTTTGTTTCTTAAATTCCACATATGAGTGAAATCATCTGATACTTGTCTTTCTCTGAGTTACTTTGCTTAGCATAATACCCTCTAGTTCCATCCACATCATTGCAAATGGCAAGATTTCATTCTTTTTGACAGCTGAATAATATTCCATTGTCTATATATACCACTTCTTTCTCCATTCATCTGTCGATGGACATCTGGGCTCTTTCCATAGTTTGGCAATTGTGGACATTGCTGCTATAAACATTGGGGTGCATGTGCCCCTCTGAATCACTATGTTTGTGCCCTTTGGATAAATACCTAGTAGTGCAATTGCTGGTTGTAGGGTAGCTTTATTTTTAACTTTTTGAGGCTCCTCCCTACTGTTTTACAGAATGACTGCACCAGCTTGCATTCCCACCAACAGTGTAAGAGGGTTCCCCTTTCTCTGCATCCTCACCAACATCTGTTGTTTCCTGAGTTGTTAATTTTAGCCATTCTGACTGGTGTGAGGTGGTATCTCACTGAGGTTTTGATTTGTATTTCCCTGATGCCAAGTGATGTGGAGTATTTTTTCATGGGTCTGTTGGCCATTTGTTTGTTTGTTTGTTTTTTAGATTTTATTTATTTATTTGAGAGAGAGAGTAAGAGTTATTTGAGAGAGAGAGAGAACACGAGCAGGGGGAAGGGCAGCGAGAGAAGCAGACTCCTCATTGAGCAGGGAGCCTGACTCAGGGATCAATCCCAGGATCCTGGGATCATGACCTGAGTCTAAGGCAGACACTTAACCAACTGAGCCACCCAGTCATCACTCTGTTGGCCATTTGTATGTCTTCTTTGGAGAAATGTCTGTTCATGTCTTCTGTCTGTTTCTTGACTGGATTATTTGTTTTTTCTGTGTTGAGTTTGATAAGTTCTTTATAGATTTTGGGTACTAGTCTTTTATCTGATAATTCATTTGCAAATATCTTCTCCCATTCCATAGGTTGCCTTTTAGTTTTGTTGACTGTTTCCCTTGCTGTGCAAAAGCTTTTTATCTTAAAAAATTAAAAAAAAAATTTTTTTTTTATTATGTTATGTTAGTCACCATACTACATCTTTAGTTTTTGATGTAGTGTTCCATGATTCGTTGTTTGTGTATAACACGCAGTGCTCCATGCCATGTGTGCCCTACTTAATACCCATCACTGGGCTAACTGATCCCCCCCACCCACCTCCCCTCTAAAACCTCAGTTTGTTTCCCGGAGTCCATAGTCTCTCATAGTTCGTCTCCCCCTCTGATTTCACCCCCCTTCATTTTTCCCTTCCTTCTCCTAATATCCTCCATGCTATTCCTTATATTCCACAAGTAAGTGAAACCATATGATAATTGACTTTCTCTGCTTGACTTATTTCACTTAGCATAAAAAAAAGCTTTTTATCTTGATAAAGTCCCAATAGTTCATTTTTGCTTTTGTTTCCCTTCTCTTTGGAGATGTGTCTAGAAAGAAGTTGCTGTGGCTGAGGTCAAAGACGTTGCTCCCTGTGTTCTCCTCTAAGATTTTGATGATTTCTATCTCACATTTAGGTCTTTCCTCCATTTTGAGTTTATTTTTGTGTATGGTGTAAGAAAGTGGTCTATTTTCATTCTTCTGCATGTGGTTGTCCAATTTTCCCAACACCATTTGTTGAAGAGGCTGTCTTTTTTCCATCAGATATTCTTTCCTGCCTTGTTGAAGATTAGTTGGTCATAGGGTTGAGGTTCCATTTCTGGGTTCTCTATTCTGTTCCATTGATCTATGTGTCTGTTTTTGTGCCGGTACCATACTGTCTTGATGATGACAGCTTTGTAATAGAGCTTGAAGTCCAGACTTGTGATGCCGCCAGCTTTGCTTTTCTTTTTCAACATTCCTTTGGCTATTTGCGGGGCGGGGGGGGGGGGGGGGGTTCTTCCTTAGATCCATACAAATTTTAGGATTGTTTTCTTCAGCTCTGTGAAAAATGCCAATGGTATTTTGATAGGAATTGCATTGAATGTGTAGATTGCTCTGGGTAGCATAGACATTTTAAGAACATTTGTTCTACCAATTCATGAGCATGGAATGTTCTTCCATCTTTTTATGTCTTCTTCAATTTCTTTCTTAAGTTTTTTATAGTTTTCAGAGTACAGATCCTTTACCTCTTTGGTTATGTTTATGCCTAGATACCTTATGGTTTTTGGTGCAGTTGTAAATTGGATCAATTCCTTGATTTCCCTTTCTTTTGCTTCATTGTCAGTGTATAGAAATGCAAGTGACTTCTGTGCATTGATTTTATATCATTCAACTTTGCTGAATTCCTGTATCAGTTCTAGTAATTTTTGGGTGGAGTTATTCAGCTTTTCTACATGCGGTATCATGTCTTCTGTGAAGAGTGAAAGTTTGACTTCTTTGCCAATTTGGATGCTTTTTGTTTCTTTTTGTTGTCTGACAGCTGAGCCTAGGAGTTCCAGTACTATGTTGAACAACAGTGGTGAGAGTGGACATCCCTATCATTTTCCTGAGCTTAGGGGAAAAGCTCTTGGTTTTTCCTCATTGAGGATGATATTTGCTGTGGGTCTTTCAAATATGGCTTTTATGTTATTGAGGTATTTTCCCTCTTTCCCAACACTGCAGAGAGTTTTTATCAAGAAAGGATGCTGTTTTTTGTCAAATGCCTTTTTCTCCATCTATTGAGACAATCATATGGTTCTTGTCCATTCTTTTATTAAAGTGGTATATCAAATTGATTGATTTGTGGATGTTGAACCGCCCTTGCAGCCCAGGAATAAATACCACTTGGGCATGGTGAGTGATGCTTTTAATGTACTGTTGGATACTATTAGCTAGTATCTTGATGAGAATTTTTGCGTCCATGTTCAACAGGGATATTGATCTGTAATTCTCCTTTTTGGTGGAGTCTTTGTCTGGTTTTGGGATCAAGGTAATGCTGGCCTCATAGAATGAGTTTGGAAGTTTTCCATTTCTATTTTTTGGAACTTTTTCAGAAGAATAGGTATTAATTCTTCTTTAAATGTTTGGTAGAATTCCGCTGGGAGGCCATCTGGCCCTGGACTCCTGTTTGTTGGGAGATTTTTGATTACTGCTTCAATTTCCTTGCTGGTTATGGGTCTGTTCAGGGTTTCTATTTCTTCCTGTTTCAGTTTTGGTAGGTTTTATGTTCCAGGACTGTATCCATTTTTTCCAGATTGCCTAATTTGGTGGCATATAATTGCTCATAATATTCTCTTATAATTGTTTATATTTCCTTGGTGTTGGTTGTGGATCTCTCCTCTTTCATTCATGATTTTATTTATTTGGATCCTTTCTCTCTTCTTTTTGATAGGTCTGGCTAGGGGTTTTTTGATATTATTAATTCTTTCAAAGAACCAGCTCCTAGTTTCGTTGATCTATTCTACTGTTTTCTTTTTTTTTAATTTCTATATCATTGATTTTTCCTCTAATCTTTATTATTTCTTTTCTCCTGCTGGATTTAGGCTTTATTTGCTGTTTTTTCTCCAGCTCCTTTAGGTGTAGGGTTACATTGTGTATATGAGACTTTCTTGTTTCTTGAGGAAGGCCTATGTTGCTACTTCCCTCTTAGGACTGCCTTTGCTGCATCCCAAAGGTTCTGAACTGTCGTGTTTTCATTTTCATTTGTTTCTATGTATTTTTAAAATTCTTCTTTTTTTTAAAAATTTTTTTATTGTTATGTTAATCCCCATACATTACATCATTAGTT
>NW_022592236.1:0-3942 GCF_004348235.1 Phoca vitulina
AAACTGTTCCAAAAAATAGAAATGGAAGGAAAACTTCCAAACTCATTTTATGAGGCCACAATTACCTTGATCCCAAAACCAGACAGAGACCCCATCAAAAAGGAGAATTACAGACCAATATCCCTGATAAACATGGATGCAAAAATTCTCACCAAAATACGAGCCAAAAGGAACCAATAGTACATTAAAAGGATTATTCACCATGACCAAGTGGGATTTATCCCTGGGCTGCAAGGTTGGTTCAACATCTGCAAATCAATCAGTGTGATACAATACATTAATAAAAGAAAGATCAAGAACCATATGATCCTCTCAATAGATGCAGAAAAAGCATTTGACAAAGTACAACATCCTTTCTTGATCATAACTCTTCAGAGTATAGGGATAGAGGGTAAATACCTCAATATCCTAAAAGCCATCTATGAAAAACCCACAGCCAATATCCTTCTCAGTGGGGAAAAACTGAGAGCTTTCCCCCTAAGGTCAGGAATGTGGCAGGGATGTCCATTATCACCAATGCTATTCAACATAGTATTAGAAGTCCTAGCAATAGCAATCACACAACAAAAAGAAATCAAAGGCATCCAAATCGGCAAAGAAGAAGTCAAACTCTCACTCTTTGCAGATGATATGCTACTTTATGTGGAAAACCCAAAAGACTCCACCCCAAAACTGCTAGAACTCATACAGGAATTCAGTCAAGTGGCAGGATATAAAATCAATGCACAGAAGTCAGTGGCATTCCTATACACCAACAAGACAGAAGAAAGAGAAATTAATTGCACCCAAAACCATAAGATACCTAGGAATAAATCTAACCAAAGAGGCAAAGGATCTGTACTTAGAAAACTATAAAATACTCATGAAAGAAATTGAGGAAGAGGGGCGGAGCAAGATGGCGGAGGAGTAGAGACCTGGATTTCGTCTGGTCTCAGGAATTCAGCTGCATAGGGATCAAACCATTCTGAACACCTACAAACTCAACAGGAGATCGAAGAAAAGAATAGCAACAACTCTCTGAACAGACAAGCGACCACTTTCTGGAAGTTAGGACGTGCAGAGAAGTGAATCCGAGGCGATATTCGGGAGGATAGACAGCGGGGGAGGGGCCTCTGTCAGCCGCTTCTGGCAAGTGATAGAGCAGCTGAGCACAAAATTGGAACTTTTAGAAGTTGGCTCCGCTGAGGGACATCACTCCAGTGGCTAAGCAGGGGGTGGAACCCTCGTGGGACAGTGTGGTCTCAGGACCCTCGGGGTCACAGAAAGACCGGGGGTGCCTGAGTGCAGCAGAGCTCCCAGGTATCAGAGCGGGGAAGCCGGCTGCAGAGATGGAGCCGAGGCGCGGGCTCTCAGCTCGGGGTTGTCACAAACCGTGATCTGGGGCATAGTTGGGCCACTGCTCCTCCAGCAGGGACCCAACAAGCAGCATATCCGGTGAGACTCTCCTTCGTCCCCTGGGAGGAGCGGCGCGGGAGCTCACCGCAAGGATCTGCTGGGTTTGGAGACTCCACACGGGGTCGGGTGCCAGAGATAGAAACGCTCAGTCACAGGCTGGGTGAGCACGGAGTCCGGCCGGAGACCAGGGGGACGGGAGTGATTGACTGCTTTTCTCTGGGGGCTCACTGAGGAGCGGGGCCCTGAGTTCTTGGCTCCTCCGGGGTGGAGATTGGGAGGCCGCCATTTTCACCCTCGTCCTCCAAAGCTGTACGGAAAGCTTGCAGGGAACAAAAGTTCCCAAGAGCAAACCTGAGCAGATTACTTAGCCGGGACCCGGCAAGGGCAGGGCAATTCCGCCTCGGGCAAAGACATTTGGGAACCACGGCAACAGGCCCCTCCCCCGAAGATCAGCGAGAACAGCCAGACAAGACCAACTTTACCCATCATGAGAACGGCAGAACTCCAGCGCTAGGGGAATACTGCACATAGATTCGATGGCTTTTTTTACCATGATTCTTTAGTCTTTCAAAGTTAATTTTTTTGTTTTTAACTGTCTTTTTTTTTGTTTTTTTGAATTTTTCTTTTTCCTTTTTTCAACCAACATCTTATCAATCCCTTTTTTAAAAAACATTTTTATTTTTCATTTTTAGAGTCATATTCTATCCCTTCATAGTAGTTACCCGTATTTTTTGCATATATATATAAGTTGTTCTCTCTTTAAAATTTTGAGATAGTTTCTTCTAACAGATCAAAATATATCCTAAATCTCTAGTGTATGGTTTTTTTCTACTTCCCTGCCTGATCATATTCTCTCCCTTTTTTTTTTTAACCCTCTTCTTTCTTTTTTCAAACAACTTATAAATTCCTTTTATAAAATTTTTTATAATTTTCATCTTTACGGTCATATTCCATCCCTTCATCATATCAACCCTTATTTTTGTACATATATAAGTTTTTCTTTCTTTAAAATTTTGGGAGGCACTTTCTTCTAACAGACCAAAATACACCCAAAATCGAGTGTGTGGCACTGATCTATATACCAGCCTGATCATATTTGATCATATTCTGTTTTTTTTTGTTTTGTTTTGTTCTGTTTTTGTTTGTTTTTATCTTTATCTTTTTCTTTTTTTTTCTTTTGCTTTTTTCTCTCTTTCCCTTTCTTTTCCCCCTGCTTCAGGTCTTTTATGATTTGTTTAGAGTATATTTTCTAGGGACGTTGTTATCCTGTTAGCATTTTGTTCTCATTCATCTAGTCTCCTCTGGACAAAATGACAAGACAGAAAAAATCACCTCAGCAAAAAGAACAAGAGGCAGTACCGACTGCCAGGGACCTACTCAATACAGACATAAGTACCATGTCTCATTTAGAGTTCAGAATCATCACTTTAAAGATACTAGCTGGGCTTGAAAAAAGCATGGAAGTTATTAGAGAAACCCTTTCTGGAGAAATAAAAGAACTAAAATCTAACCAAGTCGAAATCCAAAAGCTATTAATGAGGTGCAATCAAATATGGGGGCGCTAACTGCTAGGATAAATGAGGCAGAAGAGTGAATCAGTGATTAGAAGACCAAATGATGGAAAATAAAGAAGCTGAGAAAAAGAGAGATAAACAACTACTGGATCACGAGGGCAGAATTCGAGAGATAAGCGATACCATAAGATGAAACAACATTAGAAAATTGGAATCCCAGAAGAAGAAGAAAGACAGAGGGGCAGAAGGTATATTGGAGCAAATTATAGCAGAGAACTTCCTTAATTTGGGGAAGGAAACAGGCATCAAAATCCAGGAAGCACAGAGAACCGCCCTCAAAATCAATAAAAATAAGTCAACACCCTGACATCTAATAGTAAAACTTACGAGTCTCAGAGACAAAGAGAAAATCCTGAAAGCAGCTCCGGAAAAGAGATATGTAACCTACAATGGTAGACACATTAGATTGGCAACAGACCTAACCACAGAGACCTGGCAGGCCAGAAAGGACTGGCAGGATATATTCAGAGCACTAAATGAGAAAAATATGCAGCCAAGAATACTATATCCAGCTAGGCTCTCATTGAAAATAGAAGGAGAGATAAAAAGCTTCCAGGACAAACAAAAACTAAAGGAATTTGCAAACACGAAACCAGCCCTACAAGGAATTTTGAAAGGGGTCCTCTAAGCGAAGAGAGAGCCTAAAAGCAACATAGACCAGAAAGGAACACAGACAATATACAGTAACAGTCACCTTACAGGCAATACAATGGCACTAAATTCCTATCTTTTGATAGTTACCCTGAATGTAAATGGGTTAAATGCCCCAATCAAAAGACACAGGCTATCAGATTGGATTAAAAAACAAGACCCATCAATATGCTGTCTGCAAGAGACTCATTTTAGACCCAAAGACACCCCCAGATTGAAAGTAAGGGGGTGGAAAACCATTTATCATGCTAATGGACACCAAAAGAAAGCTGGGGTGGCAATCCTTATAGCAGACAAATTAGATTTTAAACCAAAGACTGTA
>NW_022592237.1:0-3942 GCF_004348235.1 Phoca vitulina
AAACTGTTCCAAAAAATAGAAATGGAAGGAAAACTTCCAAACTCATTTTATGAGGCCACAATTACCTTGATCCCAAAACCAGACAGAGACCCCATCAAAAAGGAGAATTACAGACCAATATCCCTGATAAACATGGATGCAAAAATTCTCACCAAAATACGAGCCAAAAGGAACCAATAGTACATTAAAAGGATTATTCACCATGACCAAGTGGGATTTATCCCTGGGCTGCAAGGTTGGTTCAACATCTGCAAATCAATCAGTGTGATACAATACATTAATAAAAGAAAGATCAAGAACCATATGATCCTCTCAATAGATGCAGAAAAAGCATTTGACAAAGTACAACATCCTTTCTTGATCATAACTCTTCAGAGTATAGGGATAGAGGGTAAATACCTCAATATCCTAAAAGCCATCTATGAAAAACCCACAGCCAATATCCTTCTCAGTGGGGAAAAACTGAGAGCTTTCCCCCTAAGGTCAGGAATGTGGCAGGGATGTCCATTATCACCAATGCTATTCAACATAGTATTAGAAGTCCTAGCAATAGCAATCACACAACAAAAAGAAATCAAAGGCATCCAAATCGGCAAAGAAGAAGTCAAACTCTCACTCTTTGCAGATGATATGCTACTTTATGTGGAAAACCCAAAAGACTCCACCCCAAAACTGCTAGAACTCATACAGGAATTCAGTCAAGTGGCAGGATATAAAATCAATGCACAGAAGTCAGTGGCATTCCTATACACCAACAAGACAGAAGAAAGAGAAATTAATTGCACCCAAAACCATAAGATACCTAGGAATAAATCTAACCAAAGAGGCAAAGGATCTGTACTTAGAAAACTATAAAATACTCATGAAAGAAATTGAGGAAGAGGGGCGGAGCAAGATGGCGGAGGAGTAGAGACCTGGATTTCGTCTGGTCTCAGGAATTCAGCTGCATAGGGATCAAACCATTCTGAACACCTACAAACTCAACAGGAGATCGAAGAAAAGAATAGCAACAACTCTCTGAACAGACAAGCGACCACTTTCTGGAAGTTAGGACGTGCAGAGAAGTGAATCCGAGGCGATATTCGGGAGGATAGACAGCGGGGGAGGGGCCTCTGTCAGCCGCTTCTGGCAAGTGATAGAGCAGCTGAGCACAAAATTGGAACTTTTAGAAGTTGGCTCCGCTGAGGGACATCACTCCAGTGGCTAAGCAGGGGGTGGAACCCTCGTGGGACAGTGTGGTCTCAGGACCCTCGGGGTCACAGAAAGACCGGGGGTGCCTGAGTGCAGCAGAGCTCCCAGGTATCAGAGCGGGGAAGCCGGCTGCAGAGATGGAGCCGAGGCGCGGGCTCTCAGCTCGGGGTTGTCACAAACCGTGATCTGGGGCATAGTTGGGCCACTGCTCCTCCAGCAGGGACCCAACAAGCAGCATATCCGGTGAGACTCTCCTTCGTCCCCTGGGAGGAGCGGCGCGGGAGCTCACCGCAAGGATCTGCTGGGTTTGGAGACTCCACACGGGGTCGGGTGCCAGAGATAGAAACGCTCAGTCACAGGCTGGGTGAGCACGGAGTCCGGCCGGAGACCAGGGGGACGGGAGTGATTGACTGCTTTTCTCTGGGGGCTCACTGAGGAGCGGGGCCCTGAGTTCTTGGCTCCTCCGGGGTGGAGATTGGGAGGCCGCCATTTTCACCCTCGTCCTCCAAAGCTGTACGGAAAGCTTGCAGGGAACAAAAGTTCCCAAGAGCAAACCTGAGCAGATTACTTAGCCGGGACCCGGCAAGGGCAGGGCAATTCCGCCTCGGGCAAAGACATTTGGGAACCACGGCAACAGGCCCCTCCCCCGAAGATCAGCGAGAACAGCCAGACAAGACCAACTTTACCCATCATGAGAACGGCAGAACTCCAGCGCTAGGGGAATACTGCACATAGATTCGATGGCTTTTTTTACCATGATTCTTTAGTCTTTCAAAGTTAATTTTTTTGTTTTTAACTGTCTTTTTTTTTGTTTTTTTGAATTTTTCTTTTTCCTTTTTTCAACCAACATCTTATCAATCCCTTTTTTAAAAAACATTTTTATTTTTCATTTTTAGAGTCATATTCTATCCCTTCATAGTAGTTACCCGTATTTTTTGCATATATATATAAGTTGTTCTCTCTTTAAAATTTTGAGATAGTTTCTTCTAACAGATCAAAATATATCCTAAATCTCTAGTGTATGGTTTTTTTCTACTTCCCTGCCTGATCATATTCTCTCCCTTTTTTTTTTTAACCCTCTTCTTTCTTTTTTCAAACAACTTATAAATTCCTTTTATAAAATTTTTTATAATTTTCATCTTTACGGTCATATTCCATCCCTTCATCATATCAACCCTTATTTTTGTACATATATAAGTTTTTCTTTCTTTAAAATTTTGGGAGGCACTTTCTTCTAACAGACCAAAATACACCCAAAATCGAGTGTGTGGCACTGATCTATATACCAGCCTGATCATATTTGATCATATTCTGTTTTTTTTTGTTTTGTTTTGTTCTGTTTTTGTTTGTTTTTATCTTTATCTTTTTCTTTTTTTTTCTTTTGCTTTTTTCTCTCTTTCCCTTTCTTTTCCCCCTGCTTCAGGTCTTTTATGATTTGTTTAGAGTATATTTTCTAGGGACGTTGTTATCCTGTTAGCATTTTGTTCTCATTCATCTAGTCTCCTCTGGACAAAATGACAAGACAGAAAAAATCACCTCAGCAAAAAGAACAAGAGGCAGTACCGACTGCCAGGGACCTACTCAATACAGACATAAGTACCATGTCTCATTTAGAGTTCAGAATCATCACTTTAAAGATACTAGCTGGGCTTGAAAAAAGCATGGAAGTTATTAGAGAAACCCTTTCTGGAGAAATAAAAGAACTAAAATCTAACCAAGTCGAAATCCAAAAGCTATTAATGAGGTGCAATCAAATATGGGGGCGCTAACTGCTAGGATAAATGAGGCAGAAGAGTGAATCAGTGATTAGAAGACCAAATGATGGAAAATAAAGAAGCTGAGAAAAAGAGAGATAAACAACTACTGGATCACGAGGGCAGAATTCGAGAGATAAGCGATACCATAAGATGAAACAACATTAGAAAATTGGAATCCCAGAAGAAGAAGAAAGACAGAGGGGCAGAAGGTATATTGGAGCAAATTATAGCAGAGAACTTCCTTAATTTGGGGAAGGAAACAGGCATCAAAATCCAGGAAGCACAGAGAACCGCCCTCAAAATCAATAAAAATAAGTCAACACCCTGACATCTAATAGTAAAACTTACGAGTCTCAGAGACAAAGAGAAAATCCTGAAAGCAGCTCCGGAAAAGAGATATGTAACCTACAATGGTAGACACATTAGATTGGCAACAGACCTAACCACAGAGACCTGGCAGGCCAGAAAGGACTGGCAGGATATATTCAGAGCACTAAATGAGAAAAATATGCAGCCAAGAATACTATATCCAGCTAGGCTCTCATTGAAAATAGAAGGAGAGATAAAAAGCTTCCAGGACAAACAAAAACTAAAGGAATTTGCAAACACGAAACCAGCCCTACAAGGAATTTTGAAAGGGGTCCTCTAAGCGAAGAGAGAGCCTAAAAGCAACATAGACCAGAAAGGAACACAGACAATATACAGTAACAGTCACCTTACAGGCAATACAATGGCACTAAATTCCTATCTTTTGATAGTTACCCTGAATGTAAATGGGTTAAATGCCCCAATCAAAAGACACAGGCTATCAGATTGGATTAAAAAACAAGACCCATCAATATGCTGTCTGCAAGAGACTCATTTTAGACCCAAAGACACCCCCAGATTGAAAGTAAGGGGGTGGAAAACCATTTATCATGCTAATGGACACCAAAAGAAAGCTGGGGTGGCAATCCTTATAGCAGACAAATTAGATTTTAAACCAAAGACTGTA
>NW_022592238.1:0-3942 GCF_004348235.1 Phoca vitulina
AAACTGTTCCAAAAAATAGAAATGGAAGGAAAACTTCCAAACTCATTTTATGAGGCCACAATTACCTTGATCCCAAAACCAGACAGAGACCCCATCAAAAAGGAGAATTACAGACCAATATCCCTGATAAACATGGATGCAAAAATTCTCACCAAAATACGAGCCAAAAGGAACCAATAGTACATTAAAAGGATTATTCACCATGACCAAGTGGGATTTATCCCTGGGCTGCAAGGTTGGTTCAACATCTGCAAATCAATCAGTGTGATACAATACATTAATAAAAGAAAGATCAAGAACCATATGATCCTCTCAATAGATGCAGAAAAAGCATTTGACAAAGTACAACATCCTTTCTTGATCATAACTCTTCAGAGTATAGGGATAGAGGGTAAATACCTCAATATCCTAAAAGCCATCTATGAAAAACCCACAGCCAATATCCTTCTCAGTGGGGAAAAACTGAGAGCTTTCCCCCTAAGGTCAGGAATGTGGCAGGGATGTCCATTATCACCAATGCTATTCAACATAGTATTAGAAGTCCTAGCAATAGCAATCACACAACAAAAAGAAATCAAAGGCATCCAAATCGGCAAAGAAGAAGTCAAACTCTCACTCTTTGCAGATGATATGCTACTTTATGTGGAAAACCCAAAAGACTCCACCCCAAAACTGCTAGAACTCATACAGGAATTCAGTCAAGTGGCAGGATATAAAATCAATGCACAGAAGTCAGTGGCATTCCTATACACCAACAAGACAGAAGAAAGAGAAATTAATTGCACCCAAAACCATAAGATACCTAGGAATAAATCTAACCAAAGAGGCAAAGGATCTGTACTTAGAAAACTATAAAATACTCATGAAAGAAATTGAGGAAGAGGGGCGGAGCAAGATGGCGGAGGAGTAGAGACCTGGATTTCGTCTGGTCTCAGGAATTCAGCTGCATAGGGATCAAACCATTCTGAACACCTACAAACTCAACAGGAGATCGAAGAAAAGAATAGCAACAACTCTCTGAACAGACAAGCGACCACTTTCTGGAAGTTAGGACGTGCAGAGAAGTGAATCCGAGGCGATATTCGGGAGGATAGACAGCGGGGGAGGGGCCTCTGTCAGCCGCTTCTGGCAAGTGATAGAGCAGCTGAGCACAAAATTGGAACTTTTAGAAGTTGGCTCCGCTGAGGGACATCACTCCAGTGGCTAAGCAGGGGGTGGAACCCTCGTGGGACAGTGTGGTCTCAGGACCCTCGGGGTCACAGAAAGACCGGGGGTGCCTGAGTGCAGCAGAGCTCCCAGGTATCAGAGCGGGGAAGCCGGCTGCAGAGATGGAGCCGAGGCGCGGGCTCTCAGCTCGGGGTTGTCACAAACCGTGATCTGGGGCATAGTTGGGCCACTGCTCCTCCAGCAGGGACCCAACAAGCAGCATATCCGGTGAGACTCTCCTTCGTCCCCTGGGAGGAGCGGCGCGGGAGCTCACCGCAAGGATCTGCTGGGTTTGGAGACTCCACACGGGGTCGGGTGCCAGAGATAGAAACGCTCAGTCACAGGCTGGGTGAGCACGGAGTCCGGCCGGAGACCAGGGGGACGGGAGTGATTGACTGCTTTTCTCTGGGGGCTCACTGAGGAGCGGGGCCCTGAGTTCTTGGCTCCTCCGGGGTGGAGATTGGGAGGCCGCCATTTTCACCCTCGTCCTCCAAAGCTGTACGGAAAGCTTGCAGGGAACAAAAGTTCCCAAGAGCAAACCTGAGCAGATTACTTAGCCGGGACCCGGCAAGGGCAGGGCAATTCCGCCTCGGGCAAAGACATTTGGGAACCACGGCAACAGGCCCCTCCCCCGAAGATCAGCGAGAACAGCCAGACAAGACCAACTTTACCCATCATGAGAACGGCAGAACTCCAGCGCTAGGGGAATACTGCACATAGATTCGATGGCTTTTTTTACCATGATTCTTTAGTCTTTCAAAGTTAATTTTTTTGTTTTTAACTGTCTTTTTTTTTGTTTTTTTGAATTTTTCTTTTTCCTTTTTTCAACCAACATCTTATCAATCCCTTTTTTAAAAAACATTTTTATTTTTCATTTTTAGAGTCATATTCTATCCCTTCATAGTAGTTACCCGTATTTTTTGCATATATATATAAGTTGTTCTCTCTTTAAAATTTTGAGATAGTTTCTTCTAACAGATCAAAATATATCCTAAATCTCTAGTGTATGGTTTTTTTCTACTTCCCTGCCTGATCATATTCTCTCCCTTTTTTTTTTTAACCCTCTTCTTTCTTTTTTCAAACAACTTATAAATTCCTTTTATAAAATTTTTTATAATTTTCATCTTTACGGTCATATTCCATCCCTTCATCATATCAACCCTTATTTTTGTACATATATAAGTTTTTCTTTCTTTAAAATTTTGGGAGGCACTTTCTTCTAACAGACCAAAATACACCCAAAATCGAGTGTGTGGCACTGATCTATATACCAGCCTGATCATATTTGATCATATTCTGTTTTTTTTTGTTTTGTTTTGTTCTGTTTTTGTTTGTTTTTATCTTTATCTTTTTCTTTTTTTTTCTTTTGCTTTTTTCTCTCTTTCCCTTTCTTTTCCCCCTGCTTCAGGTCTTTTATGATTTGTTTAGAGTATATTTTCTAGGGACGTTGTTATCCTGTTAGCATTTTGTTCTCATTCATCTAGTCTCCTCTGGACAAAATGACAAGACAGAAAAAATCACCTCAGCAAAAAGAACAAGAGGCAGTACCGACTGCCAGGGACCTACTCAATACAGACATAAGTACCATGTCTCATTTAGAGTTCAGAATCATCACTTTAAAGATACTAGCTGGGCTTGAAAAAAGCATGGAAGTTATTAGAGAAACCCTTTCTGGAGAAATAAAAGAACTAAAATCTAACCAAGTCGAAATCCAAAAGCTATTAATGAGGTGCAATCAAATATGGGGGCGCTAACTGCTAGGATAAATGAGGCAGAAGAGTGAATCAGTGATTAGAAGACCAAATGATGGAAAATAAAGAAGCTGAGAAAAAGAGAGATAAACAACTACTGGATCACGAGGGCAGAATTCGAGAGATAAGCGATACCATAAGATGAAACAACATTAGAAAATTGGAATCCCAGAAGAAGAAGAAAGACAGAGGGGCAGAAGGTATATTGGAGCAAATTATAGCAGAGAACTTCCTTAATTTGGGGAAGGAAACAGGCATCAAAATCCAGGAAGCACAGAGAACCGCCCTCAAAATCAATAAAAATAAGTCAACACCCTGACATCTAATAGTAAAACTTACGAGTCTCAGAGACAAAGAGAAAATCCTGAAAGCAGCTCCGGAAAAGAGATATGTAACCTACAATGGTAGACACATTAGATTGGCAACAGACCTAACCACAGAGACCTGGCAGGCCAGAAAGGACTGGCAGGATATATTCAGAGCACTAAATGAGAAAAATATGCAGCCAAGAATACTATATCCAGCTAGGCTCTCATTGAAAATAGAAGGAGAGATAAAAAGCTTCCAGGACAAACAAAAACTAAAGGAATTTGCAAACACGAAACCAGCCCTACAAGGAATTTTGAAAGGGGTCCTCTAAGCGAAGAGAGAGCCTAAAAGCAACATAGACCAGAAAGGAACACAGACAATATACAGTAACAGTCACCTTACAGGCAATACAATGGCACTAAATTCCTATCTTTTGATAGTTACCCTGAATGTAAATGGGTTAAATGCCCCAATCAAAAGACACAGGCTATCAGATTGGATTAAAAAACAAGACCCATCAATATGCTGTCTGCAAGAGACTCATTTTAGACCCAAAGACACCCCCAGATTGAAAGTAAGGGGGTGGAAAACCATTTATCATGCTAATGGACACCAAAAGAAAGCTGGGGTGGCAATCCTTATAGCAGACAAATTAGATTTTAAACCAAAGACTGTA
>NW_022592239.1:0-3942 GCF_004348235.1 Phoca vitulina
AAACTGTTCCAAAAAATAGAAATGGAAGGAAAACTTCCAAACTCATTTTATGAGGCCACAATTACCTTGATCCCAAAACCAGACAGAGACCCCATCAAAAAGGAGAATTACAGACCAATATCCCTGATAAACATGGATGCAAAAATTCTCACCAAAATACGAGCCAAAAGGAACCAATAGTACATTAAAAGGATTATTCACCATGACCAAGTGGGATTTATCCCTGGGCTGCAAGGTTGGTTCAACATCTGCAAATCAATCAGTGTGATACAATACATTAATAAAAGAAAGATCAAGAACCATATGATCCTCTCAATAGATGCAGAAAAAGCATTTGACAAAGTACAACATCCTTTCTTGATCATAACTCTTCAGAGTATAGGGATAGAGGGTAAATACCTCAATATCCTAAAAGCCATCTATGAAAAACCCACAGCCAATATCCTTCTCAGTGGGGAAAAACTGAGAGCTTTCCCCCTAAGGTCAGGAATGTGGCAGGGATGTCCATTATCACCAATGCTATTCAACATAGTATTAGAAGTCCTAGCAATAGCAATCACACAACAAAAAGAAATCAAAGGCATCCAAATCGGCAAAGAAGAAGTCAAACTCTCACTCTTTGCAGATGATATGCTACTTTATGTGGAAAACCCAAAAGACTCCACCCCAAAACTGCTAGAACTCATACAGGAATTCAGTCAAGTGGCAGGATATAAAATCAATGCACAGAAGTCAGTGGCATTCCTATACACCAACAAGACAGAAGAAAGAGAAATTAATTGCACCCAAAACCATAAGATACCTAGGAATAAATCTAACCAAAGAGGCAAAGGATCTGTACTTAGAAAACTATAAAATACTCATGAAAGAAATTGAGGAAGAGGGGCGGAGCAAGATGGCGGAGGAGTAGAGACCTGGATTTCGTCTGGTCTCAGGAATTCAGCTGCATAGGGATCAAACCATTCTGAACACCTACAAACTCAACAGGAGATCGAAGAAAAGAATAGCAACAACTCTCTGAACAGACAAGCGACCACTTTCTGGAAGTTAGGACGTGCAGAGAAGTGAATCCGAGGCGATATTCGGGAGGATAGACAGCGGGGGAGGGGCCTCTGTCAGCCGCTTCTGGCAAGTGATAGAGCAGCTGAGCACAAAATTGGAACTTTTAGAAGTTGGCTCCGCTGAGGGACATCACTCCAGTGGCTAAGCAGGGGGTGGAACCCTCGTGGGACAGTGTGGTCTCAGGACCCTCGGGGTCACAGAAAGACCGGGGGTGCCTGAGTGCAGCAGAGCTCCCAGGTATCAGAGCGGGGAAGCCGGCTGCAGAGATGGAGCCGAGGCGCGGGCTCTCAGCTCGGGGTTGTCACAAACCGTGATCTGGGGCATAGTTGGGCCACTGCTCCTCCAGCAGGGACCCAACAAGCAGCATATCCGGTGAGACTCTCCTTCGTCCCCTGGGAGGAGCGGCGCGGGAGCTCACCGCAAGGATCTGCTGGGTTTGGAGACTCCACACGGGGTCGGGTGCCAGAGATAGAAACGCTCAGTCACAGGCTGGGTGAGCACGGAGTCCGGCCGGAGACCAGGGGGACGGGAGTGATTGACTGCTTTTCTCTGGGGGCTCACTGAGGAGCGGGGCCCTGAGTTCTTGGCTCCTCCGGGGTGGAGATTGGGAGGCCGCCATTTTCACCCTCGTCCTCCAAAGCTGTACGGAAAGCTTGCAGGGAACAAAAGTTCCCAAGAGCAAACCTGAGCAGATTACTTAGCCGGGACCCGGCAAGGGCAGGGCAATTCCGCCTCGGGCAAAGACATTTGGGAACCACGGCAACAGGCCCCTCCCCCGAAGATCAGCGAGAACAGCCAGACAAGACCAACTTTACCCATCATGAGAACGGCAGAACTCCAGCGCTAGGGGAATACTGCACATAGATTCGATGGCTTTTTTTACCATGATTCTTTAGTCTTTCAAAGTTAATTTTTTTGTTTTTAACTGTCTTTTTTTTTGTTTTTTTGAATTTTTCTTTTTCCTTTTTTCAACCAACATCTTATCAATCCCTTTTTTAAAAAACATTTTTATTTTTCATTTTTAGAGTCATATTCTATCCCTTCATAGTAGTTACCCGTATTTTTTGCATATATATATAAGTTGTTCTCTCTTTAAAATTTTGAGATAGTTTCTTCTAACAGATCAAAATATATCCTAAATCTCTAGTGTATGGTTTTTTTCTACTTCCCTGCCTGATCATATTCTCTCCCTTTTTTTTTTTAACCCTCTTCTTTCTTTTTTCAAACAACTTATAAATTCCTTTTATAAAATTTTTTATAATTTTCATCTTTACGGTCATATTCCATCCCTTCATCATATCAACCCTTATTTTTGTACATATATAAGTTTTTCTTTCTTTAAAATTTTGGGAGGCACTTTCTTCTAACAGACCAAAATACACCCAAAATCGAGTGTGTGGCACTGATCTATATACCAGCCTGATCATATTTGATCATATTCTGTTTTTTTTTGTTTTGTTTTGTTCTGTTTTTGTTTGTTTTTATCTTTATCTTTTTCTTTTTTTTTCTTTTGCTTTTTTCTCTCTTTCCCTTTCTTTTCCCCCTGCTTCAGGTCTTTTATGATTTGTTTAGAGTATATTTTCTAGGGACGTTGTTATCCTGTTAGCATTTTGTTCTCATTCATCTAGTCTCCTCTGGACAAAATGACAAGACAGAAAAAATCACCTCAGCAAAAAGAACAAGAGGCAGTACCGACTGCCAGGGACCTACTCAATACAGACATAAGTACCATGTCTCATTTAGAGTTCAGAATCATCACTTTAAAGATACTAGCTGGGCTTGAAAAAAGCATGGAAGTTATTAGAGAAACCCTTTCTGGAGAAATAAAAGAACTAAAATCTAACCAAGTCGAAATCCAAAAGCTATTAATGAGGTGCAATCAAATATGGGGGCGCTAACTGCTAGGATAAATGAGGCAGAAGAGTGAATCAGTGATTAGAAGACCAAATGATGGAAAATAAAGAAGCTGAGAAAAAGAGAGATAAACAACTACTGGATCACGAGGGCAGAATTCGAGAGATAAGCGATACCATAAGATGAAACAACATTAGAAAATTGGAATCCCAGAAGAAGAAGAAAGACAGAGGGGCAGAAGGTATATTGGAGCAAATTATAGCAGAGAACTTCCTTAATTTGGGGAAGGAAACAGGCATCAAAATCCAGGAAGCACAGAGAACCGCCCTCAAAATCAATAAAAATAAGTCAACACCCTGACATCTAATAGTAAAACTTACGAGTCTCAGAGACAAAGAGAAAATCCTGAAAGCAGCTCCGGAAAAGAGATATGTAACCTACAATGGTAGACACATTAGATTGGCAACAGACCTAACCACAGAGACCTGGCAGGCCAGAAAGGACTGGCAGGATATATTCAGAGCACTAAATGAGAAAAATATGCAGCCAAGAATACTATATCCAGCTAGGCTCTCATTGAAAATAGAAGGAGAGATAAAAAGCTTCCAGGACAAACAAAAACTAAAGGAATTTGCAAACACGAAACCAGCCCTACAAGGAATTTTGAAAGGGGTCCTCTAAGCGAAGAGAGAGCCTAAAAGCAACATAGACCAGAAAGGAACACAGACAATATACAGTAACAGTCACCTTACAGGCAATACAATGGCACTAAATTCCTATCTTTTGATAGTTACCCTGAATGTAAATGGGTTAAATGCCCCAATCAAAAGACACAGGCTATCAGATTGGATTAAAAAACAAGACCCATCAATATGCTGTCTGCAAGAGACTCATTTTAGACCCAAAGACACCCCCAGATTGAAAGTAAGGGGGTGGAAAACCATTTATCATGCTAATGGACACCAAAAGAAAGCTGGGGTGGCAATCCTTATAGCAGACAAATTAGATTTTAAACCAAAGACTGTA
>NW_022592240.1:0-3937 GCF_004348235.1 Phoca vitulina
ACAAACAATCACGGCCACAGAGGGCTCACATACCTGTATTAGCCTCAATTCCTTCTTTTTTCCTTTGTTTAAAAAGAAACGCCCACCAGAGAGTGGCAATAGATTTTCGGGAAGGTCGAACAAAACATACATACATGCACAGAAAACAGCATATAACAAAAATTAATGAAATTCCGATTCCTCCAGCGGTATGCCCTAAACTCTGAATAATTCCCTTCGGATCTAGTCCTTCAAATTGCTTCAAAAATGACTGAGCCAATATGGCAGCATCCTCATTCTCAAAGGGTTTTCCAAATATCTCCTGAATATTAGTATGCAAATTATTAATCATATCTGTCGCCGATGAATTGCCCTCTAAATATTTCTGGATAATACTCCAATCATGTTGAGATTCATTATATCTTAAATTAGTAATACAAAAGGATGTGGAATTCCAATCACAACGTAACCAAATTTGCCTTTCAATTGTTAAAACCTTCTTTCCCAACCAACTAACAGTTTGTCTAAGAACATCTATCTGCGTTTGCAAACGAGTATCAATCATAGTTTGGGAAAGCCAAAGATCCCGTGAATCACGGTGCCAATTTTCTACAAAATGTTTAGTTTGCAAAGATGTATGTAACGCAATTCCAGAGACAGTGGCTAATGTGGTTACCGTAATTAAACTTAGAATGACTGCTACAACAATACCAATCAATCGTTTAGTTCGTTTTAAAACTTTCCTGAAAAATTCCAATACCAGAGCATCCACTGGATTTTGAGCCCATAGACGTTCTAAATTTACCGGAAGCCAAATATGAGAGCGTTGTTGCAAAATCATAAGAGAATATCCTGGTTTAAATTCTATAGAACTATTAATACAAGAATACAATCGACATTTAATACAGCTAATTCCATCATTAAAACTAAAATTTCCTATCAAAATTAGATATGGTAAAGGTACCGTCATCCTGATTAAGATAAGTCAGATTCTTCCAAGGAGGCGAAAGTATCATCGGGGAGGTATAAATGGGAATATCTGCACTTCCCCAAGGTGCAGGTTCCATCATAGGTGGGTTAGGTATATAAGCCCAATAACTTACATTAGTCGCCTCAATAGGAGGGGGTGACATAGTAAGCAAAGCGCACATGGCCAAGAACAAATGCTCAGGTGTACAAGGCTTTCTTGTTTCCTTCAAGATCTTTTGTCCCTCCCCAGCAAGCTTTTTAATATGCCCCCAAGTGGGTAAAGCAAGAGGCGGAGGCCGCCAGTGATGACGCCTATCCAAATGTAAGTGAGCCATAGCTTGCAGGAGAGATTCATCAGCTTGTAACAACGATTCATGCACTCTCGGGGCTTCCATGCGTCGCCTGACAGCCGTCCGGATTGGTCCGCGACCGGATCCACCTTGCTGGGAGCCAGGAGCAGGTTTGTCCATTTTCTGTGGAAACATAAGCATAACCTTTCCCCCTATAAAGCAACAATCCTGGCTGCCATTCTGCATCCGCAGCGGGCTTAAACCATATATGTTCATTCAAGGGGAGAGGAGCCGTCTCTCCCTCTATGAACTGTTTTTCTGCTCTCGAGAGAATATCTCCCTGCGGAAGGTTCAAGAAATTCAATGTAAACAATGCTTGTGACAAAATGGAACGGGCATTAGATTGAGTAAATGATAATATATGATCTGTTTTCCTCCTTTTTAATTTTTTAATTTGCAATTTTAAAGTACTGTGTGCACGCTCCACAATGGCCTGTCCTTGGGGATTATATTCAATGCCTGTTTTATGTATTATACCATATTGCAAGCAAAAAGCTTGAAATTTTTTACTTTTATATGCTGGCCCAAAAAACACATTTTGGATCCGTGCTGCCAAACCCTCCATGCCTGACAGCGGTAGTCTGACCTATGGGGAGATAAGGTAATAACAATAACTGGGCAATTCGTTCTCCTGCTTCAAAGGACACATCGACTAGGGAAGACATAAGAACTTGAATTTCTCCTCTGTAATCAGCATCAATTATACCTAAGTGAACAGTCACTCCTTTTGATGTCAAACCAGAGCGACCTGTTAATAGAGCAAAAGTGCCAATTGGTAAGGGTCCATAAATTCCAGTAGGAATTTTCTGAGGTCTATCCCCTCCTTTTAAAGTAAATGGCCTTATGGCTGGTATGTCCACTGCGGCACTGTGTTGGGTAGCTGGGCTAAGGGAGCATATGGTTGGTTTCCCCTGTTCATTTGTCCTGGGCCCGGGGTAGGGCCCGAAATCGAGTTTCCCTGCGGCTTTTCTGCAAAACTTGTATTTAATTTAGTGCGACATTCTCGAGCCCAATGTTTTCCCTTCTTACATCGTGGACAAATTCCAGGTCCACGCCCTTTGTCAGGTTTCTTTTCTTTACAGTTCCTTTTCAAATGCCCTAATTGACCGCAACCAAAACATTTCATGCTTTCGAGTTGTTTAGATTGCAAGGAATGCCAGGTAGTGGCCATTGTTTCAGCAAACAGCTGCATCTTTCTACTCTCTGATGTAACATCCTTACAGGCCTTCATGAAAGCATTAATATCTCCTGTATCTTTAATAGGCAATATAATTCTCTTACAATCCTCATTAGCATTTTCATATGCCAGCAGTTTTAACAGCTGCTGTCTAGCTTCTTCTCCTATGACAGTTCTCTCCAAGGTTAATTTTAATCGTGATAAGAACTCGACATAAGGCTCATTAGTCTTTTGAATAACCTTAGTCCAAGATCCATAATGTTCTCCTTTTGGGTGAATACGATCCCAAGCTTCTAAACTAATTTCCCGTAATTGATCATGGATTTCTTCAGGGGTAATAACTTGAGCAGCAATATCAGAATATTGACCTATTCCCGCCAACATTTCATAAGTTATAGCCTGGACCCGAGGATTGTGACTTAAAGCGTTCTTACGAGCCTGCTCCATACAGAGCTCGGAGAACCACATCTGCCATTGCAGATATTCAGGCTCCTTTAAGAGAGCTCTACAAAGGACTCTCCAATCTTCTGGAGCAAAATTATTATAATGTCGAGCTATACCTAGAAGTAGCTCTTTGACATAATGTGATTGCGGTCCATATAAAGTCACTGCCTTTTTTAAACGTGCAATGTCCCCTATATCTATCCCATCATAATAGGGGGCCTGTGCGACTCCCTGGACCGGGGGAGGCCTAATAATTGGAAAAGCAAAGATAGGTCTGTCATCCTCACTCTCATCGTCATTATCCTTTAACGCATCAAGCTCAGCTAAAGCAGCAGAAAGAAAAGGATTTTTGGGAGAAAAAGCTAGCGCGGGCGGCAAAGGCGGAGCGGAAGGCTTTTTCTTAGATTCCCCCGCCATAGTCATGACCCGCTGAAAAACCTTCCATAAGTGCTCGGTCTCGGGATCCGACGTTACTTTCAGTTTCGATTCATCGCTATCGCACTCATTAGGTTCGCGAGGCAGTGCAAGCTTAAAGGCATCCTTTTCTATTGCCTCTTTCTCATCTGTATCAAGGGGAAGGTCCTGTATCGAAGGAGCCACTTCCTTCTGAAAATTCTCAACCGTGCGATCATCCTCCATTGCTTTTAACACTGTAAATATAATCGACCAGATGGACCAAAATCGTACAGGAATCTTTTCCCCCTGCCTCATGGCCTTTTCTACATTATGGCGGACCCGCCGCCAATTATCCACCTCCAGGGAGCCCTCCTCGGGAAACCAAGGATTCCAGTCTCGAACCACTTTCAAACACATCTCAATATCAGTAGAAGCGACAGTAATGCCATAGACAGCAAGTGAATGCTTCAGCATTCGAACATAAGGAGTAGAGGTTTCTTGTCCCATAACCCTGTATTGTATTAAATTACTCACCCTTCCTGAACGTCCTTCAGGGTCCCTGTTCGGGCGCCAATTGTCAACGTCTAGTGCGTTGGGGTCCCTGGGTAAGGGTCGCGAAATC
>NW_022592241.1:0-3930 GCF_004348235.1 Phoca vitulina
TCATAATGAAATTGCAAATTCATTTGTACATGCCCTTTTTTATTTGAAAGCTACTTTTTGATGTTTGGTCTGCAATTAGATTTATTGTTTAAGGTCACAAATATGCAATCCTGACTAGACCAAGTTGTCAGAATCCTTTATCTATTCAGCATTGCACAAAGATAAATGGCTATCTCTTAACAATAGCATACCAAAGCCAAAATTTGTTCCCACTTGTATGTAATCTTTAATCAATCTGCTGCTTTCTGTTTTCCAGTCAGTAGACGCCTAGCCTAACCCGCTCACCACCCCACCTATCTAGAAATTGCCCAATTATGGGTTTTAAATTACTGAGAAACACTTCAGATGGAAAAAAGATAAGTTTAAGAATGTTAATGCTATAATTTTCTCATGCATATTTTTAGCTTAACATATGAATTCTTTTGCCTTTACCCTCATTCTGTGTGGGGTGAGTAATTATGTAGTATGTTAGCTAAATTCTGTGATTACATTTCTCACTGTTAACATGATCGCAAAGTAGATCATGTTTCTTAATTAAAATGAATTCTTAAGTGTTTTAAAAGATCTATGCACACGAATTAAATTCTTTTCTGAGATTCTGTGTGTCCCCCAGTAAAAATATCTACATTTAGACTTGTTCAGAAGGACTTCTTATATTTTTATGCATTTCCTTTGTGGCCTTTCATATAAAAGGTATACTGAGAGAGTTGCCCAATTAGATTTGAGGCTGTACTTTTTATCCAAGAATATCCAGTGTCTAAAATTAACATACATTTGAGCATCATTGTATCACCAATCTCTATAGTTTCTCCAAAGGATTCTGATACTAGATATACAACAATTCTTTAGTAACTTGATCATACTTATAAAGCAGGCCATTAAGACTAGTATAGTAATGTCCCCATTTTAAAATCTTGTTTAAATATTTTTTGCAGATCTGAGAATCTTTTTTTAATTGTCATGCAGTTTGAACCTTCCCCCAGTTAAAAGGAATACACTATTTCAGAAGGAGGTATAAGAGAAAACCACAGTTTTTAAGTCAGAGGAACTTTTTTTTTCCTGAATTCCGACTATTATTTATTTTGTGACCTCTTGGAAGTTGCCCGTTTTCGGGGAGGGGGCTTCTGCCCAGCTATAGAATAGAGAAATACTTATTCATAGAGGTGTGATATAATTAAATGAGACAACACATATAAAGTGCCCAAAACAATGCCCAGCAATAGTAAATACTCAATAAATATTATTTGAACTCCTGCCTCTGTGCCCTCCCCTTACCCCACTCTGTTCCCGTTGCTATGTTATCCATTCTGATGGGGCTTACTCAAAAGTTAAAACTGTTGAACTAAACTTGAAGCCTTTTTGTGCCTGCCAGCTCTACATTGCTCTGCATTCACTGAATTAATAAGTAGGGAGAAGTCAGGACCTTGAATTGATCTATTCATAATACCCAGCAGGTGTATGTGGCCTTTTCTTCTCAACAATTTGCTCCCCCAGGGATTGGGTAAAATGAATATTCCACTCTGAGCCTTCATTTTAAGTCCACATGGAGCCCTTAGAAGATATACTTAAATCTCTCTTCCACCTGCAAATAGGAGAGTTGAGCCTTAAATTATGTTAATTTGACATAGGAAATTTTAATCATCCTGTGTAAGATGGCTTGCTTGTTTGTTGCATTTGTACTGCTCAGATCACTGTCTTAAAAGTTTCACCTTTTAAAAGTAATCTGTTTCAGGGGTGCCTGGGTGGCTCAGTCGTTAAGCATCTGCCTTCGGCTCAGGTCGATCCCAGGGTCCTGGGATTGAGCCCCACATCTGGCTCCCTGCTCGGCGGGAAGCCTGCTTCTCCCTCTCCCTCTCCCTCTCCCCCTGCTTGTGTTCCCTCTCTCGCTGTCTCTCTCTCTCTGTCAAATAAATAAATAAAATCTTTAAAAAAATAAAAAAATTTTAAAAATAAAAGTCATCTGTTTCAGAATAAATTTTAATAGCTACTTAATATACTACTTTATATCTCAAAAATTGTTACTTTATCATAATTTTTATTGTTTTAGGTGCAAAGATGGTTTGAAAGGATTTACATTCTCTGCTCTTAGGTAAGTAGTTTATTTACCTTATGTTAAGAGAGAATTTGCAAGTTAACTTTTTCAAAAAGTAATATTATTGTGCATAATTACAATAGATGTTTATCGACTCAGTTTTCTAGCCCAAAATAATTGCAGGAGTCACGGTCACTTTTACGATATTTTATTAAAAGAGTCTAATTTATTGGATTTCTTTCCCCCTAAAAATCAGTCAATCAACAACTGTTTTTGGAGGTGCCTGGGTGGCTCAGTCGTTAAGCGTCTGCCTTCGGCTCAGGTCGTGATCCCAGGGTTCTGGGATCAAGCCCCACATCGGGCTCCCTGCTCAGCAGGAAGCCTGCTTCTCCCTCTCCCACTCCCCCTGCTTGTGTTCCCTCTCTCACTGTGTCTCTCTCTGTCAAATGAATAAGTGAAATCTTTGAAAAAAAAAATCAACAACTGCTTTTGGGACCTATTGTGTGCCTCATATCACTGGGTGTTAGGAAAGAATTAGAAGAACTCTCTCTTCAAGGAGCATTGGAAAAACAAAGCTACATGTGAATAATTACTGCAAAATTAAATACTGAATTGTGTGGTACCACATTATGGGCTTCATTAGGACAGGGCTCATGTCAGACACATTTTGAATCATAAGCTTCACTAGAGTCACTAGAATCTGCTTTTCACCCTGTATGCCATCTCTTGCCATAGTTATTGGCCGATAGTAGTAGATAGTGTAGAAAAGTTGGTTGGCAGCACTTCCATTGTATTTTATAGTTCACCAAGCATTTTCACATAGATTAGAAAATTTTCACAGCAGTTCTGTGAGATGGGTATTTTTATGCCCACGTGACGTGAGGCTTAGAATACTTAACTAATTTAATGTCACACAGTGACTGCATATACTTACTTGAAACCTAATGTTCTTCCAGTTTGTATTATAAATGTTGCCTCTTTTATTCTCCTAAGTACATATAGTAGATGCTTAGTGAAGATTAGGTGTGGAGTATTTATTATAAATATAGGAGGGATAAATTAGGGTAGCCCTAGGTATGCTAGAAGATTTCATATGACTGTCTTTTTTAGGTTATTTTGAGGATCAAATGAGTCAATGCATGAAAAGTGTTTAGAACTGTGCATGGCACATAGTGCTCAGGAAATGTTGGCTATTACTGTTATTCTTATTCTTACGGGGATAAGCCTTAAACTGCACTTGAAGGATAGCTTTAGAGAACTAGAAGGGAAGAGGAGGAACCTTCTGGGTAGAAGTGAATAATGTTAGCAAAAGTATGAAAATTATAAACATGAAATATGAGGTAAGAGTGGGAAAATCAACTTAATTGATATGAAAAGCTTATTTTAGGGATCATAAGGTTTTGTGGGGTTTTTTGATTTTTTAAATGATGGTCAGAGCAGGGCCAGATTTTGGAAGACCTAAACAGAAAAAAAAGAAGACAAATTTGAATTTGATAAGATGGGCAGTAGAGAGCCACTAAAGGGTTTTGAGCAGGGTAGTTGACATTGTTTCAGAAAGATTAGTCTGGCCACAGTATTTGGGACAGACATTGTGAAAGAGAGAATCAGAAGGAAGAAAGATGAAGTGATAAGGACTGGGATTTGGCGACAGTGGAGGATTAAAGAGAAAGAGGCAAAGTTAAGACTGGTGTCGAAGGAAATGAAGACCTACTGATTGATATTTTCCTTCTTCCTCTTTCCCTCCAATCCTTGCTAAAAGCCAAGTTTTGAAAACCTAAGTACAAGAAAAAAGGTGCTATTAACAGAAAATCAGATGGTGTGCAAGGAAGCTATTGTGTGTTTTTGTGAAAGCATGAGAAATGGAACCTAAACGTAACTCGGAGTGAGAAGCAGGCCTG
>NW_022592242.1:0-3929 GCF_004348235.1 Phoca vitulina
AGGGAAGTTGGGAATTCAGACCTGGATGTGCAATTTCACTTCACACATGTCATACTTTTGCTGAGCCCGTTTCCTTGGATTTCTGCAGAGGTGGGACAAGAGACTCTCAGCCCAGCGCCCCTCACTGAGACCCTGTAGTCCCCGTTTCATTCATAAGATTCTGTGCATGTGTTTATATCATTGAATTTGGAAACAATTGTTCTAACATCAGTATAAGCTTCCCCATTTCATATCACATAAAGGTGAGGTCCAAGGAGACGTGGTTCCCAGGAAAGCAGAGGAAAGTGGGACGAGTCGAGGACGGAGGCAGGTGTGCTGGGTTCCGATCCTGGGCTCGTCAGGGCTGAGCTTGAGCAGGTCGGGCGGGCGGGAGGGTGAGGCCAGGCTGGGCAGCAAGGCTTGTGTCCCTCAGCTCACTGCTGTCCCCATCCTGGCCTGGTCTATGAAGGAGGCTCCTCAGCCTGCAGGCGGGGAGGGTCAGCAGGGGTGTGTCCCCTCTTAGAGCTGGAGGATCTGTAGGGACAGTGGGGACTGGCTCTGCAGGGGCCTGGCCTGGCTCTTTCTGGCTCTGCTCTATACTCTTGCTTGGTCCTCTCTGTCCTCCAAGTTGGGGGGAATGGCAGGGGTTTCCTGGATCCACCGCTGGGGTCCATGAGTCTTGCAGTGGACACAAGGCCTGCAGGTTCTGGACACCGTGGGGCTCATTCTCTGGGTCCCACTGCCTGCAGCACCCCGTGGGTTGAGCTCAGGGTCAGGGTCATGCTCAGGGTCCTGTGGGGGCTGAGCCTGTGGGCAGGGCGTGGGGCAGCTCCTGGGCAGAGAGTAATGAGGGTAGCTGGAGATTCCAGGCCATGGTGGGCACCCCAGATTCTGTTTCTTGAGCCCACAGTTGAGCCTGGCCGCACCAAGTCTCCCTCATACAACCAATGGTTCCTGTGGAAATGCTCCTTCTCAGGCTTGTGGGGAGAATCTCTGCTTCTGGTTGAGCTTCATGGATCCGGTTCATGTGGAGCTGTGCTCACGTCTGGGCTCCACACGGGAGCTCTCGTCACTGTGGGTTTGAAAATCGTCAAGGCTCGAGTGGGAAGGGGCATGTGAGGACATTTCTGTGGCTGTTCTCATGAAATGTGCCCTGGGGACACTTCTCCATGTGGGTAAAATAAATAACAAAATTTCCACACTGTTTTTAAATGTCCACATTATCTTCACAGATTCTCTGCCTGTTCCGTGAATGTTTCATGACCCACATTGTGGAGCAGATTGGGTGTAACTTGTCCTAAATTTCTGTTTAAACTTTGTTCGTCCTTTTCTTTACTGGAGGTTTCTGATAGGCAGCATCTAGGTGGGTGTCGTTGTGAAACTCAATCCGACATCCTGTCTTATAGTCGCGGTGTGTAGACCATTTCCCGAATGTGATTAGTACTATCGTTTCAATCTAGCTTCTTGCTTTTATTTTCTCTTTGTCCCATGTGTTCTTTGTTTCCTGTTTCCATGTATCTCTCTTTCTTTAAATCTAAGTGAGCATTGTCAAGTGATTCCATTTCTTCTCAATGCTTTGACTCATTGGCTCTAACTCCTTATGACCTCATTACCCCCAGTCCCCCAACCTTCCCCCCATCCTTCCAGTCTCCATCCAGGTGATGTTATAGCGCTGTCACATCCAGAATAAGAACCTGAGAGCATACTTCTGTGTTTGCGCTCCGGGTTTTTCCTGTCATTTTCTTGCATATTCCTTTTAGCTGTACTATCAATTCCAACTTAGGTACAAGTTATATTTGCTTTAGACAGTCAGTTACCTTTAAAGAGAGTTGTTTAATCAACAGCATTAATATCTATCCCAGTAGGAGACCTTTGCATGTCTTTCTTTCATTTTGTAGATTCAGTTCATTCTGGAATCACTTCCTCCTGCCTGAGGGATGTGCATTGTTATGTCTTATGAGTCAGCTGATGATGACGTCTGTCACTTTTTGTATATCTGAAAAAATTTTATTTATTCTGTATTTTTGGAAGATGTATTCCCTGGGTAAGGAATGAAGTTCTTTTTCCTTTTTTCATGTATGAGAAATGCTAATCCACCATCTCTCTCTGCATTTCTGCCAATGAGAAATCTGCTAGAATCCCGTTTGTTCCCCTGAACATAGTGTATCATTCCCCTCTGGATGCTTTTAATATTGTTTATTTTCATCTGACTTAAACAATTTGATATTGATGGGTGTTGTAGTTGGTTTTTAAAAACATATACTTATTGTGCTTGAGGTGTTGAACTTTTGGGATCTGTGGGTTTTAGGTTTTCATGAAATTTAGACCAATTTTGAGCAATATTTCATTAAGTATTTTTCAAGCTACCTGCCCCTCCTTTGGGGACACAGTCACACCCTCTTACATTGCTCAGGTTGTCCCATGTTCAGTGATGCTCTGTTCACTTTTTAGAGTGTTTTTTCTGTCTCTCCCTTTGCAGTGTCCGTGGTGTGTCTTCAGGTTCCCTCACGTGTTCTTGTGGTGTCTGTTGCTCATCTCAACCCTGGTATTTGTGATCTGAGACAGTGTAGATTTCATCTGTAGGAGTTTGAGTTGGGGAGAGAAACAACAAATGTTGGAGAGGTTGTGGAGAAAGGGGAACCCTCTTACACCGTTGGTGGGAATGCAAGTTGGTAAGCCACTTTGGAAAACAGTGTGGAGGTTCCTCAAAAATTTAAAAATAGAGCTACCCCATGACGCAGCAATTGCGCTACTGGGTATTTACCTGAAAGACACAGATGTAGTGAAAAGAAGGGCCATATGCACCCCAATGTTCATAGCAGCAATGTCTGCAATAGCCAAACTGTGGAAAGAGCCGAGACGCCCTTCAAAAGATGAATGGATAAAGAAGATGTGGTCCATATATACAATGGAATATTACTCAGCCATCAGAAAGGATGAATACCCAACTTTTCCATCAACATGGATGGGACTGGAGGAGATTATGCTAAGTGAAATAAGTCAAGCAGAGAAAGTCAATTATCATATGGTTTCACTTATTTGTGGAAAATAAGGAATAGCATGGAGGATATTAGGAGAAGGAAGGGAAAAATGGGGGTGGGGGGAATTGGAGGGAGAGATGAGCCATGAAAGAGTATGGACTCTGAGAAACAAACAGGGTTTTACATGAGAGATGATGGAGTCTGAAAAACAAACTGAGGGTTCTAGAGGGTAGGGTGTTGGGAAGATGGGTTAGCCTGGTGATGGGTATTAAAGAGGGCACATTCTGCATGGAGCACTGGGTGTTATGCATAAACAATGAATCGTGGAACACTATATCAAAAACTAATGATGTAATGCATGGTGATTAACATAACAATAAAAAATTGAAAAAAAAAAAAACAACAGTGTTTTAGAGGAGAGGGGGAGGGGGAATTGGTTAGCCCGGTGATGGGTTAAGGAGGGCAGGTACTGCATGGAGCACTGGGTGTTATATGAACACAATGGATCGTGGATCACCACATCAAAAACTAATGATGTATTTTATGGTGACTAACATAACATAATAAAATTAAAAAAAAAAGAAGTTTGAGTTGGATACTTTAATTTTCTTCTCCTCTTAGTGTGTTCAATCATTCAGACTAAATTTGGAGCAAAGTCTGCAACATGGTTCTTACTGGGATCTCCAGCCTCTGTACTGTCCCGCAGCTTCCAGACCTGCCGCCCCGTGAGTGTCTGAGCCCATTCTAAATATAAGTCTCTCTGTCTCCTACTCTATCTCTGTCTTTCTCTCTCTGTGTATCACATATAAATACACATACAGATATATCTGAGATACATGTCCTACTGCATTGTATTCTCTGGAGAATCCTAACTGATTCACCTCATTAGCTGTAAGTGTTTGTTGTGAAGAGGGTTTTTTTTTTTTTAATGGTTTCTTTAGGATTTGAGTCTTCACCTCCTAACTGATC
>NW_022592243.1:0-3924 GCF_004348235.1 Phoca vitulina
CTGAGTCTCCAGCTGCAGAGAGCCCTGGGTCCTGCCACCCAGCCCTCCTTCGGTCCTCCTCCCTCCCTCGCAGGCATCTCTCTCCCAGATGCTCTCCTTCAGTGTGGTCTCCTGTCCCCTCTGCCCCTTCCTTCTGTGTGGACATCCGTGTGGTGCTCTCTGCTCACGCTGTTCAACCCAACTCCCTTTAGGCCACCATTCCCTTCTCCCTCAGCTCCAGGGCCACTCGTTGGCACTCCACTCCTTCCGCACTGAGATCGAATCCCAACACTCCCCTCACCATTCCAGAGGCCTTCTTATTATATCTATTGCTTACTGTCTGCCTGGACCAGGGTCCTTCTCCCCCACGTCTCACAGCCCTGACTCCGAGGCCGACCCCGTCACCTACCCCGGCTCAGGGGCTCACCTGCTCAAGCATCACCTCTCTGCCCGCCTTCCACTCGGCCCCTTCCACCCAGTGACTCTCACCCGAGGACCCATGAGCCCCGAGACTGCCAATCAGCATCATCATCGTCTGGGCGTGTTTTTGTTTTTGCTTTGAACAGACCACTACTCCTCCTCAGTTGTTTTGGTCCCCCTGCTTTAGGGGCCATGCCCGCAGTCCCCCTCGGGTGAAAACCACTGCCCCGCCCTGCAACCTAGGGAAGAATCACTATTATGGAAACCCTGACTTCCTGAGCTGCAGTCTCTTCTTACGCACCTATAGGTATCCATTGTCTGCCATGGAATCTTCTTCCTCAAATTCCAGCACTGCCCCCACTCTGTCATTGGCCCAGCACTCTCCTCTTGGAAGCACCATATTATATTCCCTTCTGTGTTTCCTTGTTGACATGTGACATGCCCAAAATCCCAGTGTGCATCACAAGCATTGTTCTTTTCAAACCCCTGCCACACTCCTCTTATTCTCTCATCATTTATGACTCTCAAGCATTCTGAAAGTATCTTTGGTCCAGTCTGGTCTTTCTTAGCATTTGCCATTGTCCCTTTACCTATATTATTACTCCTGCTCATTTCTGACCTGTGACACTCTTGCCCTGTAAAGCCTTGCCCCTGTGGTCCTCATGGCTTACTGATTTACCTGCTAACCAGACCTTTCCCTTCTGCCTTTACTGAGCTGCTCTCCTTTATCTTCTCTAGGGGAAGTCAGTGGTCTTTCTCACCTTCTCAGCCTGTGGTCATCACCCTCAACACTAGATGTATAATCAGTCCACAGGCTCAGTTAAAGATGGATTTCTCAGTGCCTAGAGCTTGGCTCATTTCCCCCCCGACACATACCCCAACCCCACCCCCCCCCAGCCCATTAATCCCAACCCTGCCCTCCAGACCAACCCAGTAAAACCCAACCCACCCAGTAAAATCTGACCCACACCCAACCCAACCCCTTCCCCCCCACCTCCCATCCCCTTCCCCGCTTCCCACCCCATCCCCTTCCCTGCTTCCCACCCCATCCCCGCCTCCCACCCTATCCCCACCCCCCCACCCTCTCCCCATCCCCACCCCCCACCCTCTCCCCATCCCCACCGGATCCGTAGTAAAGAGCCTGGCCGAAAAGTTCTACCCTCACCACCACACTGAAGGCTGTGGGAGCAGCCGCTGCTAGCCACCGCTTTTCCCTCTTCTTTCCCAATGCCTGTGATCGCACTGGGTGGCACCAAGATCTGAACTTCCTCTGGTAGGCATCCGTGAGATCCACCAGGATACACACTCTGTCACCTCCCCCTTCTCCTTGCTCCCCGTGTTGGCATCCACCTTGTCTCCCTTCCACCGAGTTCCCCTCTCCTTCATCCCTTGGGTGCCTCCCATCACCTTGTCTGTCTCTAGGAGGTGGCCCTCTTGTCACACTGTATCAGGACCCCATTTGGACATTCCTTCCTGCAACCTTTCCTCATGGGCTACATTGCTTCCTTTTCCCTCCTTGACCCACAGAAAGCACGCTGCCTCTCCTTTAGAGCCCAT
Organism: Phoca vitulina; assembly: GCF_004348235.1. Lineage (NCBI taxonomy): Eukaryota > Metazoa > Chordata > Mammalia > Carnivora > Phocidae > Phoca > Phoca vitulina. Next base: position 1,957 of record NW_022592243.1, read on the forward strand.
GCATCTCACCTCACAGCTCTCTCATTCTTGTCATTTAATTGCACTAAGTCATCCCTTCATCATAAGGACTGTCTTCCTTCTATGACCCTCTCACAGCTCACACTCTTTTCATCCCCTCAACAGGCCATGTTCTCTCCAAAACCATCTGCTGTCACTTGTCTGGTCCTTCCACTGGCTCTGACCACTGCCCTCCCATGAAGCTCCCTTTTCCCTAACCTCACCCCATCTCACTTTCCTTCTCTCTCTTCCCTTCCAATCAAGCCCTTGCCCACCGGCCTTCACACCTTCCACCCCTTCCTATCACCCATGCTCTCCCACTCCCCATTGTCAAGTTCCAGATCCCTGCTCTGCCTTTTTTACCTCTTGATCACATTCTTCTCAGAGCACCCAAGTGCAGGGTTTAAGACCCACCTCCTACTCTCCATCCCATTCTGCCTGGCCCTCAACAGGCATTTGATCAAATATTGTGAATAAGAGTCCACCACCCCCCAAGCTCCTGGCATCCCACCCCTTTCTCTCTCCGTCTGTGGCCCGTTACTGCACACCTTGTTTTCTTAGACTAGACCTGTGACATTCCCTGAGTTTGAATGTCTTCTATCCTCCCTCTCTGTGTGGAGGCTCTGTGCAGGCCAGACCTCCACCCTTGCTGGTCACTGTTGTAAAATGTCGCCTTTGCTTTGATTCCTCCTCACTCCTTCACCATTTCTACTACCTATCTGCTACCCACAAACTGGCCTCCATCCACAGGAGTCCATCACGGGTCCGTGAGGTTACCAGCTAGTGGTTTCTGTGCACAGTCTCTGTCAGTGTGCGAGACTGCCTTGTTTCCTCTGTCCTGCTCCACTCACTGGCTCCTTTCCCTGCTTGACCCTGATGCTCCCAGCTTTCGAACCCTCTGGTTATGGTGGCTCTGCTGTGCTCCTGCCATCAGCTTTCCATACCGCACACACCATTCCACCTGCCCTGTGAAGTTGGGAGCTTTTCAGGATGCCTTCCCCTTTACCAACCCTGAGTCCCTTGCATATTTGAAGGTCTCTTCCCTCTTCTATGCCACCTGTATCTTCCTTCTCCTGTCTACTCACCGGACCCAACACTCCCGCGGACTGCCTTCTCATAGCTGCTCAAGATGCCACCGTCTTCTCTCCATGTGGGCTGTGGAATGAACCTTCCTCCACCCATCCTCTGCCTGTTCTCTCACTCTTGTCTTCGAGACACCCTCTGCCACATCTCTAACGTACCGTCCTACTTCTGCTCCTGCCTGCCATCCTGGGATGGATTCTGTGGTCTAGTCCTTGATGTATCTGCTCCCTTCTGGCCTGCTCCAATATTTGCCGCATGCCCAACTTCTTCATCCCCAACTTGCTGTACTGAATCCATCTGCTATCCCAATTCATCCCTAAGCATGCTGCCTTTTCAGATCTGTCACTGGGAAAAGGTCCTTGGTTCTCTGGGCTGTGTGCTGATCCGTCACATCTCCCCATGCCCTGCAGTGACAGTGCTCTCTCCAGCATTCTTAGGAGGCCCCTCATCCTCCCCTGGCCTCCTCCCACCTCCCACCCAAGGTCCTGGCTTGCCTGAGGCATATATGCTCTTTCACCTGCATGGGCTCCTACACACACCAGTCCCACTAGGGGCAAAAGTATTTCCAGTGCCTCCTTTGGGCTCTTTCCCAACCCTCTCTTGGTGCAGTGTGGTCCCTCATGCTCTCCACAAGCCTCCCCTACCCTAATTACCAGGCCCCATACCTGCCCCTTCTCACTCCTCTTGCAGGTAGACCACCTCCTGAACACTTCACACCTGACTCAACCTCCTGGGCCCAGACTGAAAATCATACCTGCTTTGGGCCTCTACTGCATACAAAGGAAAGAGAATGTCTGATTTAAGTCATGAGACATTCAGCCACCCTCTGGGAGTCATCCAACTGGACTCCGCGGGCTTCTCTGCCGAGCGCTCCCTTCTCCATCCCTC
>NW_022592244.1:0-3924 GCF_004348235.1 Phoca vitulina
CTGAGTCTCCAGCTGCAGAGAGCCCTGGGTCCTGCCACCCAGCCCTCCTTCGGTCCTCCTCCCTCCCTCGCAGGCATCTCTCTCCCAGATGCTCTCCTTCAGTGTGGTCTCCTGTCCCCTCTGCCCCTTCCTTCTGTGTGGACATCCGTGTGGTGCTCTCTGCTCACGCTGTTCAACCCAACTCCCTTTAGGCCACCATTCCCTTCTCCCTCAGCTCCAGGGCCACTCGTTGGCACTCCACTCCTTCCGCACTGAGATCGAATCCCAACACTCCCCTCACCATTCCAGAGGCCTTCTTATTATATCTATTGCTTACTGTCTGCCTGGACCAGGGTCCTTCTCCCCCACGTCTCACAGCCCTGACTCCGAGGCCGACCCCGTCACCTACCCCGGCTCAGGGGCTCACCTGCTCAAGCATCACCTCTCTGCCCGCCTTCCACTCGGCCCCTTCCACCCAGTGACTCTCACCCGAGGACCCATGAGCCCCGAGACTGCCAATCAGCATCATCATCGTCTGGGCGTGTTTTTGTTTTTGCTTTGAACAGACCACTACTCCTCCTCAGTTGTTTTGGTCCCCCTGCTTTAGGGGCCATGCCCGCAGTCCCCCTCGGGTGAAAACCACTGCCCCGCCCTGCAACCTAGGGAAGAATCACTATTATGGAAACCCTGACTTCCTGAGCTGCAGTCTCTTCTTACGCACCTATAGGTATCCATTGTCTGCCATGGAATCTTCTTCCTCAAATTCCAGCACTGCCCCCACTCTGTCATTGGCCCAGCACTCTCCTCTTGGAAGCACCATATTATATTCCCTTCTGTGTTTCCTTGTTGACATGTGACATGCCCAAAATCCCAGTGTGCATCACAAGCATTGTTCTTTTCAAACCCCTGCCACACTCCTCTTATTCTCTCATCATTTATGACTCTCAAGCATTCTGAAAGTATCTTTGGTCCAGTCTGGTCTTTCTTAGCATTTGCCATTGTCCCTTTACCTATATTATTACTCCTGCTCATTTCTGACCTGTGACACTCTTGCCCTGTAAAGCCTTGCCCCTGTGGTCCTCATGGCTTACTGATTTACCTGCTAACCAGACCTTTCCCTTCTGCCTTTACTGAGCTGCTCTCCTTTATCTTCTCTAGGGGAAGTCAGTGGTCTTTCTCACCTTCTCAGCCTGTGGTCATCACCCTCAACACTAGATGTATAATCAGTCCACAGGCTCAGTTAAAGATGGATTTCTCAGTGCCTAGAGCTTGGCTCATTTCCCCCCCGACACATACCCCAACCCCACCCCCCCCCAGCCCATTAATCCCAACCCTGCCCTCCAGACCAACCCAGTAAAACCCAACCCACCCAGTAAAATCTGACCCACACCCAACCCAACCCCTTCCCCCCCACCTCCCATCCCCTTCCCCGCTTCCCACCCCATCCCCTTCCCTGCTTCCCACCCCATCCCCGCCTCCCACCCTATCCCCACCCCCCCACCCTCTCCCCATCCCCACCCCCCACCCTCTCCCCATCCCCACCGGATCCGTAGTAAAGAGCCTGGCCGAAAAGTTCTACCCTCACCACCACACTGAAGGCTGTGGGAGCAGCCGCTGCTAGCCACCGCTTTTCCCTCTTCTTTCCCAATGCCTGTGATCGCACTGGGTGGCACCAAGATCTGAACTTCCTCTGGTAGGCATCCGTGAGATCCACCAGGATACACACTCTGTCACCTCCCCCTTCTCCTTGCTCCCCGTGTTGGCATCCACCTTGTCTCCCTTCCACCGAGTTCCCCTCTCCTTCATCCCTTGGGTGCCTCCCATCACCTTGTCTGTCTCTAGGAGGTGGCCCTCTTGTCACACTGTATCAGGACCCCATTTGGACATTCCTTCCTGCAACCTTTCCTCATGGGCTACATTGCTTCCTTTTCCCTCCTTGACCCACAGAAAGCACGCTGCCTCTCCTTTAGAGCCCATGCATCTCACCTCACAGCTCTCTCATTCTTGTCATTTAATTGCACTAAGTCATCCCTTCATCATAAGGACTGTCTTCCTTCTATGACCCTCTCACAGCTCACACTCTTTTCATCCCCTCAACAGGCCATGTTCTCTCCAAAACCATCTGCTGTCACTTGTCTGGTCCTTCCACTGGCTCTGACCACTGCCCTCCCATGAAGCTCCCTTTTCCCTAACCTCACCCCATCTCACTTTCCTTCTCTCTCTTCCCTTCCAATCAAGCCCTTGCCCACCGGCCTTCACACCTTCCACCCCTTCCTATCACCCATGCTCTCCCACTCCCCATTGTCAAGTTCCAGATCCCTGCTCTGCCTTTTTTACCTCTTGATCACATTCTTCTCAGAGCACCCAAGTGCAGGGTTTAAGACCCACCTCCTACTCTCCATCCCATTCTGCCTGGCCCTCAACAGGCATTTGATCAAATATTGTGAATAAGAGTCCACCACCCCCCAAGCTCCTGGCATCCCACCCCTTTCTCTCTCCGTCTGTGGCCCGTTACTGCACACCTTGTTTTCTTAGACTAGACCTGTGACATTCCCTGAGTTTGAATGTCTTCTATCCTCCCTCTCTGTGTGGAGGCTCTGTGCAGGCCAGACCTCCACCCTTGCTGGTCACTGTTGTAAAATGTCGCCTTTGCTTTGATTCCTCCTCACTCCTTCACCATTTCTACTACCTATCTGCTACCCACAAACTGGCCTCCATCCACAGGAGTCCATCACGGGTCCGTGAGGTTACCAGCTAGTGGTTTCTGTGCACAGTCTCTGTCAGTGTGCGAGACTGCCTTGTTTCCTCTGTCCTGCTCCACTCACTGGCTCCTTTCCCTGCTTGACCCTGATGCTCCCAGCTTTCGAACCCTCTGGTTATGGTGGCTCTGCTGTGCTCCTGCCATCAGCTTTCCATACCGCACACACCATTCCACCTGCCCTGTGAAGTTGGGAGCTTTTCAGGATGCCTTCCCCTTTACCAACCCTGAGTCCCTTGCATATTTGAAGGTCTCTTCCCTCTTCTATGCCACCTGTATCTTCCTTCTCCTGTCTACTCACCGGACCCAACACTCCCGCGGACTGCCTTCTCATAGCTGCTCAAGATGCCACCGTCTTCTCTCCATGTGGGCTGTGGAATGAACCTTCCTCCACCCATCCTCTGCCTGTTCTCTCACTCTTGTCTTCGAGACACCCTCTGCCACATCTCTAACGTACCGTCCTACTTCTGCTCCTGCCTGCCATCCTGGGATGGATTCTGTGGTCTAGTCCTTGATGTATCTGCTCCCTTCTGGCCTGCTCCAATATTTGCCGCATGCCCAACTTCTTCATCCCCAACTTGCTGTACTGAATCCATCTGCTATCCCAATTCATCCCTAAGCATGCTGCCTTTTCAGATCTGTCACTGGGAAAAGGTCCTTGGTTCTCTGGGCTGTGTGCTGATCCGTCACATCTCCCCATGCCCTGCAGTGACAGTGCTCTCTCCAGCATTCTTAGGAGGCCCCTCATCCTCCCCTGGCCTCCTCCCACCTCCCACCCAAGGTCCTGGCTTGCCTGAGGCATATATGCTCTTTCACCTGCATGGGCTCCTACACACACCAGTCCCACTAGGGGCAAAAGTATTTCCAGTGCCTCCTTTGGGCTCTTTCCCAACCCTCTCTTGGTGCAGTGTGGTCCCTCATGCTCTCCACAAGCCTCCCCTACCCTAATTACCAGGCCCCATACCTGCCCCTTCTCACTCCTCTTGCAGGTAGACCACCTCCTGAACACTTCACACCTGACTCAACCTCCTGGGCCCAGACTGAAAATCATACCTGCTTTGGGCCTCTACTGCATACAAAGGAAAGAGAATGTCTGATTTAAGTCATGAGACATTCAGCCACCCTCTGGGAGTCATCCAACTGGACTCCGCGGGCTTCTCTGCCGAGCGCTCCCTTCTCCATCCCTC
>NW_022592245.1:0-3919 GCF_004348235.1 Phoca vitulina
TGTTGAATAATAGTGGTAAGAGTGGGCATCCTTGATGTGTTCCTGACAAGAGAAAGGCTCTCAGTTTTCCCCATTGAGGATGATATTCACTGTGGGTTTGGAAAAGATGGTGGAGGATAGGGGACCCTATTCCAACTGGTCCCTGGAATTGAGCTGGATATCTACCAGATGACTCTGAGCACCCACGAAATCAGCCTGAGATGTAAGAGGATCTGGATCTCTACAAACAGAAGATCGCAGGTGGTTGGTTTCAAGGTACGAAGCGGGGAGCTGTGATTCTGCAGGCAGATATTGGAGGATAAATGGCAGCAGGATGGAGCCTGGCCATGGGGATCCTACACCAGTGAGCGAGAGCCTCCCGCACTAGGGACGGGGCACAGACTTGCAGGACGAGTAGTGGTGGGGAAAGGACTTGAGGGTAGCCCCCAGGACAGAAACCGGAGCGGCAGGGCCCTGTGTGTGAACTAGCGGCGGCTGGTGGTTTTAGAAGCACAAAGAACAGAGACGTGCCCCAACCTGGAGGTGAGGACTGGGAGCACTGCTTAGGGGCGCACAACCCAGGACGGTGCAGTTTATAGCAGCACAGACGGAAACGGAGATAGTGTGGCCTGGAGAGCAGATTGCGATCTCTCTGCTCTGCGGCAGAGGGTTGGAAACGGTCTCTTCTGCTCTGACTCGCGGAAGAGATGCAGAAAGCCACCAGGGAAAGCCACCAGAGAAAAAAGGCCCCCAAAAACCGGTTCCCACTGAGCCCATCCCCCACCACAGGGGGGCAGGGCAACTCGGCCCAAACAGGGTTGCCTGAGGCAGGCCCTTCCCCCAGAAGACAGGCTGGGAAAACAAGAGGCCAGCAACCCTAAGGTCCCAAGAAAACAGGTGCATCTTGCTTGAGTTCTGGTCAATAATTTGGACTCTATACATCCCTCAAACACCCCTCAACAGAATGACTAGGAGGAGGAACCCCCAAAATAGAAAAGACTCAGAGATCATGACTTATGCTGCAGATTTACAAATGGATGCAGATATAACCAAGATGTTGGAGATGGAATTCAGGCTAGCAATTATGAAGACAATGGCTAGAATGGAGAAATCAATTAATGGCAACATAGAGTCTCTAAGGGCAGAAATAAAAGGGGAATTGGCAGAACTTACAAATGCTATCAATGAGATCCAATCCAATCTAGATAATCTAACAGCTAGGGTAACTGAGGCAGAAGAATGAATAAGTGACTTGGAAGACAATATAATAGATAAAAAGGGAAAAGAGGAGGTCAGGGAAAAACAACTCAGAATCCACGAAAATGGAATCAGAGAAATAAGTGACACCATGAAGCGTTCCAGTGTCAGAATAATTGGAATCCTGGAGGGAGTGGAGAGAGAGAGAGGGCTAGAAGATGTATTTGAGCAAATCGTAGCTGAGAACTTCCCTAATGTGGGAAGTGAAACAAACATTCGCATCCTAGAGGCAGAGAGGACCCCTCCCAAGATCAAGGAAAACAGGACAACACCCCGGCATGTCATGGTAAAACTTGCAAATCTTAGAACCAAGGAAACCATCTTAAGGGCAGTTAGGGGGAAGAGATTCCTTAGGTACAGAGGGAGGAATATCAGAATAATGTCAGACCTATCCACAGAGACCTGGCAAGGCAAAAGGCCTGGCAGGACATATTCAGGTACTAAATGAGAAGAACATGCAACCAAGAATACTTTATCCAGCAAGGCTGTCATTTAGAATGGATGGAGAGATGCAGAGCTTCCATGACTACAAGAAACTGAAAGAATATGTGACCATTAAGCCGGCCCTGCAAGAAATATTAAGGGAGAGTTCAATAAAAGGAGAAAGACCCCAAGAGTGATCTACAACAGAAATTTACAGGGACAATCTATAAAAACAACGTCTTCACAGGCAACATGATGACAATTAATTCATATCTTTCAATAATCACACTCAACATGAATGGCCTAAATGCTCCCATAAAATGGCACAGGGTTGCAGATTGGATAAAAAGACAGGACCCATCCATATGCTTCCTACAAGAGACTCATTTTGAACCTAAAGATACATCCAGACTGAAAGTGAAGGGATGGAGATCCATCTTCCATGCCAGCAGACCTCAAAAGAAAGCTGGGGTAGCAATTCTTATATCAGACAAATTAGATTTTAAACTAAAGTCAGTAATTAGAGACACAGAAGGACACTATATCATTCTTAAAGGGTCTAACCAACAAGAAGATCTAACAATTGCAAATATCTATGCCCCCAACATGGGAGCAGCCATCTACATAAGCCAACTGTTAACCAAAATCAAGAGTCATATTGATAACAATACGTTAATTGTAGGAGACCTCAATACTCCACTCTCAGCAATGGACAGATCCTCTAAGCAGAAAATCAACAAACAAACAAGAGCTTTGAATGATACACTGGACCAGATGGACCTCATAGATATTTACAGAACATTCCACCCTAAAACAACAGAATACTCATTCTTCTTGAGCGCACATGGAACTTTCTCCAGAATAGACCACATACTGGGTCACAAATCAGGTCTCAACCGATACCAAAAGATTGAGATTATTCCCTGCATATTCTCAGACCACAATGCTTTAAAACTGGAACTCAATCACAAGAAAAAATTTGGCAGAAATTCAAACACTTGGAAGCTAAAGACCACTCTGCTCAAGAATGTTTGGGTCAACCAGGAAATCAAAGAAGAACTTAAACAATTCATGGAAACCAATGAGAATGAAAACAATCAGTCCAAAACCTATGGGATACTGCAAAGGCAGTCCTAAGGGGGAAATACATAGCCAGCCAAGCCTCACCCAAAAAAAAACAGAAAAATCCCAAATTCACCAACTAACTCTACACCTTAAAGAACTGGAGAAAAAGCAACAAACGATGCCTAAGCCACGCATTAGAAGAGAAATAATTAAAATTAGAGCAGAAATCAATGAATTAGAAACCAGAAACACAGTAGATCAGATCAACAAAACTAGAAGTTGGTTCTTTGAAAGACTTAATAAGATTGATAAACCACTGGCCAGACTTATCCAAAACAAAAGAGAAAGGACCCAAATTAATAAAATTATGAATGAAAGGGGAGAGATCATGACTAACACCAAGGAAATAGAAACAATTATTAGAAATTACTATCAAAAGCTATATGCCAATAAACTGAGCAATCTGGATGAAATGGAGGCCTTCCTGGAAACCTGTAAGCTGCCAAGACTGAAACAGGAAGAAATTGACAACCTGAATAGGCCAATATCCAGTAAGGAGATCGAAGCAGTGATCAAAAACCTCCAAAAAACAAGAGTCCAGGGCCTGACGGATTCCCTGGGGAATTCTACCAAACATTCAAAGAAGAAATAATACCTATTCTCCTGAAGCTGTTTCAAAAGATAGAAACAGAAGGAAAGCTTCCAGACTCATTCTATGAGGCCAGCATTACCTTAATCCCCAAACCAGGCAAAGACCCCATCAAAAAGGAGAATTTCAGACTGATATCCCTGATGAATATGGATTCCAAAATCCTCAACAAAATCCTAGCTAATAGGATCCAACAATACATTAAAAGGATCATCCACCACGACCAAGTGGGATTTATCCCCGGGATGCAAGCGTGGTTCAACATTCGCAAATCAATCAATGTGACAGAACACATTAATAAGAGGAGGGAGAAGAACCATATGGTCCTCTCAATTGATGCAGAAAAAGCATTTGACAAAATACAGCATCCTTTCCTGATTAAAACTCTTCAGAGCCTAGGGATAGAGGGAACATTCCTCAAGTTCATAAAGTCCATCTATGAAAAAACCACAGCGAATATCATTCCCAATGGGGAAAAGCTGAGAGCCTTTCCCTTAAGGTCAGGAACACATCAAGGATGCCCACTCTTACCACTATTATTCAACA
>NW_022592246.1:0-3914 GCF_004348235.1 Phoca vitulina
GGCTACAGTTATTATGAGGGCCCAACACCCCGGGCTCATGGGTTTTGTTCAGATGGCTACCATCCCTGTGGACATGACCTCTTCAGGTCTGGTGGCTGGGTCTCTATGGCCATGCTCAGGGCATAGGAGTTTTCAGCAGGGCTGCCCATGATCCAGATGCAATCCATGACCTATAAGTATATCTGTTAAATTTATGAATAGCTATGCTGGTTTTCATCTCTTTCCAATTTTGGTTTTCTGACAATTTTAGCACAGCACTTTCAAAGCCATTTCTCTATTCCACAAGCCCCTGAATCTGTCAACCTATCCACTACACTCTCAATGCCTACCTGGAACTGGAACAGATTTACTGCCCATTTGGTCTTGATCGCCAGTGGCTGGTACCTTTGTGGAAACGCTCCCTCACTGACTTCCCACTGAAGTTTTATTCTCCACCACTGAACTCAGTTACCCCCTTTGTTCTCAGCATGTGTACAGCCAGCTAGTCATGTAGACTATCTAGTCGTGTAGTCTAATTTAGCATTCTCAACATCTGTCCTGATCTATGTAATGCTAATTCTGTGAGATGTCAATAAGTGTTATAAGAAAAAAATTCTGTGAGCAAGGAGTTGGAAATTCACATCATTGAGAAGTTCTGGTAAGGGGTTCAGCAGGTAAGGGGGCAAAATTTCATCTCTACAGGATTTTCAAATTTATTTCAACATGGGCCCCTTTTGTCATGTGATGTCTATTAACATCCCATAAAGCTTGATTCCCCGCAACATATTTTTGAATACATTGATATAACCCATTGTGGGAGCAAATTTTGAAATGAAGTATGGAGGCCACAACCAGCAAGGAAGTGATCAGTAGACTGGTGAGTATAAGTTAAGGAAGACTTTGGAAACAGGGGCAGTCTGGGACTTAATCTCAAGAAAGTAATGGGTACAGAGGCGCCTGGATGGCTCAGTCAGTTAAGCAGCTGGCTCTCGATTTCAGCTCAGGTCCTCAGGGTCGTGAGATGGAGCCCCACTTTGGGGTCTGCACTCAGCAGGGAGTCTGCTTAAGATTCTCTCCCTCACCTTCTCCCTTTGCCCCCTCCCTGCTCTCTCAAATAAATAAATAAATCTTTAAAAAAAAAAAAGTAAGTAATGGGTACAACTGAGAAAGAGAAAACAAGGGGCACTTTCAGGTTAGTGAGCTCTAGGAAAGGTATGTCTGAGACCTCTTAGAGCTGGCAGTAAAAGTCAGAGAGGAAGAAACTGTATAAGACATGTTGTGTGGATAAAAACATTTGTAAGGTGAGTACTCTCAGGAGTGGGAAACTACTACTGTGGAAATGACCAGAAAGGAGACAAACCAGCAAAGTCACCAAATGAGCAACATACCACATCTGGTATGGGGTTCTTTTAATGTTTTAGGTTAAAAAATAGACTATTCTAAGGTCAGCAATTACACCTTCTTGTCCAAAAAATAAGCTTCTTTTTCCATTCTTGGTTCCCTCAGAGCTTAATATTTCACATTCTGACTAAACACTCCTCTATCTGCTTTCATCCTTAAAAAAATCATCATAAAACTCAAATACTACTTGAAAGAAAATGGTGTCCAGACTTGTTATTTACCTTTCCGATTGTACCTATAATATAAGCACATTTATCTCCCCAGGGACTTAGAGTGTAAACTGAATAAATCCCTCACTTTGATAATACAGCCCCATGGTAATTTAAATCTCAGCTATTTCTGAAATATCATATTGGTAAAGTAATCCTACCACACAAGGTTTTCCTTTTCACACAAATGCCAAAATGAGATGTACCCACTAAATTGTACCCCAGGCGCTGAACAGCCGTCTGTTATTCTTAAGGAAGGTTGCAAAGATACCTGCTCTGCCAAGTGTTTGCATATATCAATTTCTAAAAGCCCAAGATGACAGACTCTCTGTTGTGTGTCTGAAGATAAAAGCACCTGGTTCGTTATAACCAGGCAATAAACAGCATGGAACATGAGTGACGCTAATCCCTGGCTAGTCTTTTTTGCCTTCATAATTGGGTCACCGTTGTGTCCCAGAAAGCAGGAAGATTAATTTCCTATAAAACATAAATAACAATTTTTCTGTAATGCCTTCCTCAACCCTAACACACACGCATACAAGACTCACCTCTCCTACTCAAAGAATATATAATCTCTTCTCCTGCCCAATGTGGAATCCTCACCCTGCTAAGGAAACTGCATGTCAAAAGCCCTCACCATTTAAAGGAAAAGCTGCTTTCATTGTAGAAAGGTCTTCTGAGGCACCGGAACCACGACGACATATGAAGCTTTATTAGCATATGGGATTTCAATTAACTTTTTCATCCTTCACTCTCTCAAATCCCTCACGCAGCCAACTCTGGGACTGTGACATTGGCAAAACTCTACAACTGACTCATGCCCTCCCAGGAATTATATTCTTTGGCATGTAAATTATTTATTTTGTTGTTCCTTTTCATAAACATTCTTCCCCAACCAACTCTTTGTTAATTACCACACTGGTTGAGTGACTGAATTCAGAATTTCATTAAAATTCCTCAGTAACAATAATTAGTTTGAGCATTCACCCATATAGATTGCATACCTGCAAAAAGGCTGAAAAGGAATATTTTTAAGACAAACTCATTTGTTTCCCTTCACTTCCCTATTTAAGAGGAACTGCAGCCCCCCAGCCAAAATATAAATAAAATTTACTACTTTAATTCCTTCTATCAGAAAATATCTATTAAATGCCTCCTTATGGATTAAATACTTGCTAAGTCTTGGGGAAAACAAAGGTTATATATAACTCAGTCCATGCACCAAATCAGTGTTCTCAACTGGGTATCCTCCCCATGGATATTTGGCAATGTCTGGAGACATTTTGGGTTGTCACGGCTGGAGGATTGGGGGGGTGGGGATGGGGGTTGTTACCAGCATCTACTGGGTAGAAGCCAGGGGTGCTGCTAAACATCCTACAATGCACAGAAGACTTCCCACAACAAAAATTTATTCAGCTCCAAATATCGATAGTGCTGCAGTTGAGAAACCCTACCCTAAACTGGAAAGCTAGTTAGATAATAATTTGAAATCCTAACTTACTTTTGTTCCCTGATTTTTTCCTTTCTCTTCCACCAAAATTAAATAGGTGCAGGGGTACCTGGGTTGCTCAGTCAGTTAAGCATCCAACTCTTTAATTTCGGCTCAGGTCATGATCTCAGGGTCATGGGATTGAGCCCGTCTTGGGCTCCATGCCGGGTGAGGAGCCGGTTTAGGATTCTCTGTCTCCCTCTCCCTTTACCCCTCCCCCCTGCCCCTGCTCACATGCAATCTCTCTCTCTCTAAAATAATAATAATAATTTTTTAAAAGTTTTAAGTATGTATAGTCAGCTCTCTGCACCTTGCCTCAGGGCAAATAGGTGCAGGGCAGAAACACAGAAACTTACAAGGCTTTCCAATTTTTATGGGAAGAGGATTTAAGAGCAGATGGGAGTCCTGGCAGAAACTTGAAAGAGGAAGGATTCCTCCAAGTGCTTCTGGACTAGGAGAAGAGAGGAAGAGGGTCTGTGTGTCTCAAGTACAGAGGCCTTGCATACTGGCAACACTCTCAGGGAGTCAGACAATGAGGAGTGGTCATGGATTGCATCTGGATCATGGGCAGCCCTGCTGAAAACTCCTATGCCTGAGCATCGCCATAGAGAGCCAGCCACCAGACCCGAAGAGGTCATGTCCACAGGGATGGTAGCCATCTGAACAAATCCCATGAGCCTGGGATGTTGGGCCCTCATAATAACTGTAGCCAAATCCTAGGGAGTTATTTGGGGGGGGTGGAGGGGTGGGGGGGCAGGATTCCAAGAAAGGCTGAAGTTGTTTCTTTTTTTTACTTATCCAGCAGAATAGAGGCTTGGAGGCAGAGTTGTTATAGA
>NW_022592247.1:0-3913 GCF_004348235.1 Phoca vitulina
GGGAGGGGCCTGTTGCCGTGGTTCCCAAATGTCTCTGCCGGAGGCAAAATTGCCCCGCCCTTGCCGGTCCGGGCTAAGTAATCTGCTCGGGTTTGCTCTCCGGAGCTTTTGTTCCCTGCAAGCTTTCCGTACAGCTTTGGAGGCGGAGAGTGAAAATGGCGGCCTCCCAGTCCCCGCCCCGGAGGAGCCGAGAATTCAGGGTCCCGCTCCTCAGCGAGCCCCCAGAGAAAAGCAGTCAGTCACTCCCGTCTCCCCGGTCTCCGGCCGCACTCCGTGCTCACCCGGCCTGTGACCGCGCCTTTCTATCTGGCACCCGACCCCGGGTGGAGTCTCCAAACCCAGCAGATCCCCGCGGTGCACTCCCGCACCTCTCCTCCCCGGGGAAGAAGGTGAGTCTCCCCGGATCTGCCGCTTGTTGGGTCCCTGCTGGAGGAGCAGTGGCCCGACTGTGCCGCGGATCACGGTTTATAGCAACCCCGAGCTGAGAGCCCGCGCCTGGGCTCCGTCTCTGCAGCCGGCTTCCCTGCTCCGATCCCTGGGAGCTCTGCCGCACTCAGGCACCCCCGGTCTTTCTGTGACCCTGAGGGTCCTGAGACCACACTGTCCCGCAAGGGTTCCACCCCCCACTTCGCCACCAGAGTGACGTCCCTCAGCGGAGCAGACTTCTAAAAGTTCCGACTTTGTGTTCCGCGGCTCTATCACTTGCCAGAAGCGGCCGACGGAGGCCCCTCCCCCGCCGTCTATCCTCCCGAATATCGCCTCGGATTCACTTCTCCGCACGTCCTACCTTCCAGAAAGTGGTCGCTTTTCTGTTCAGAGAGTTGTTGCTCTTCTTTTCTTTGATCTCCTGTTGAGTTTGTAGGTGTTCAGAATGGTTTGATCCCTATCCAGCTGAATTCCTGAGAGGAGACGAAATCCAGGTCTCCTACTCCTCCGCCATCTTGCTCCGCCCCCCGACACTATATCTTTCTTAAAGGGTCTATCCAACAAGAAGATCTAACAATTGTAAATATCTATGCCCCTAACATGGGAGCAGCCAATTATATAAGGCACTTAATAACAAAAGCAAAGAAACACATTGACAACAATACAATAATAGTGGGGGACTTTAACACCCCCCTCACTAAAATGGACAGATCATCTAAGTAAAAGATCAACAAGGAAATAAAGACTTTAAATGACACACTGGACCAAATGGACTTCACAGACATATTCAGAATTTTCCATCCCAGGAGGTTCCTCAAAAAGTTGAAAATAGAGCTACCATATGATCCAGCAATTGCACTACTGGTTATTTACCCCAAGGATACAAAAGTAGGGATCCGAAAGGGTATGTGCACCCCGATGTTTATAGCAGCAATGTCCACAATAGCCAAACTGTGGAAAGAGCCAAGATGTCCATCGACAGATGAATGGATACAGAAGATGTGGTATATATATACAATGGAATATTATGCAGCCATCAAAAGGAATGAGATCTTGCCATTTGCAATGATGTGGATGGAACTGGAGGGTATTCTGCTGAGTGAAATAAGTCAAACAAAGAAACACATGTGTCATATGACCTCACTGATATGAGGAATTCTTAATCTCAGGAAACAAACTGAGGGTTGCTGGAGTGGGGGGTGGGGTGGGAGGGATGCGGTGACTGGGTGATAGACACTGGGTAGGGTATGTGCTCTGGTAAGCGCTGTGAATTGTGCAAGACTGTTGAATCTCAGATCTGTACCTCTGAAACAAATAATGCAATATATGTTAAGGAAAAAAAAAGAAGAAGAATGTAGCAGGAGGGAAAAAATGAAGGGGGGGAAATCAGAGGGGTAGACGAACCATGAGAGATGATGGACTCTGAAAAACAAACTGAGGGTCCTAGAGGGGAGGGGGGTGGGAGGATGGGTTAGCCTGGTGATGGGTATTGAGGAGGGCACGTTCTGCATGGAGCACGGGGTGTTATGCACAAACAATGAATCATGGAACACTACATCAAAAACTAATGATGTAATGTATGGGGATTAACATAACAATAAAAAAACATTAAAAAAAAAAGAGAATATTCCATCCCAAAGCAAAGGAATACACATTCTTCTCTAGTGCCCATCAAACATTCTCCAGAATACATCACATCCTAGGTCATAAATCAGGTCTCAACTGGTACCAAAAGATTGGGATCATACCCTGCATATTTCCAGACCACAATGCTTTGAAACTAGAACTCAATCACAAGAGGAAAGTCAGAAAGAACTCAAATACATGGAGGCTCAAGAGCATCTTACTAAAGAATGAATGGGTCAACCAGGAAATTAAAGAAGAATTAAAAAAATTCATAGAAACCAATGAAAATGAAAACACAACTGTTCAAAATCTTTGGGATGCAGCAATGGCAGTCCTAAAAGGAAAGTATATAGCAATAGAAGCCTTTCTCAAGAAACAAGAAAGGTCTCAAATACACAGCCTAACCCTACACCTAAAGGAGCTAGAGAAAAAACAGCAAATAAAGCCTGAACCCAGCAGGAGAAGAGAAATAATAAAGATCAGAGCAGAAATCAATGAAATAGAAACCAAAAGAACAGTAGGACAGATCAATGAAACGAGGAGCTCGTTCTCTGAAAGATTTAACAAGATTGATAAACCCCTGGCCAGGCTTATCAAAAAGAAAAGAGAAATGACCCAAATCAACAAAATCATGAATGAAAGAGGAGAGATCACAACCAACACCGAAGAAATATAAACAATTATAAGAACATATTATGAGCAACTCTATGCCAGCAAATTAGATAACCTGGAAGAAATGGATGTATTCCTAGAGATCTATCAACTACCAAAACTGAACCAGAAAGAAATAGAAAACCTGAACAGACCTATAACCACTAAGGAAATTGAAGCAGTCATCAAAAATCTCCCAAAACAAAAGCCCAGGGCCAGATGGCTTCCCAGGGGAATTCTACCAAATATTTATTTTTGTTTGTATGTTGGTTGGTTGGTTTCTACAAAACATTTCAAGAAGAATTAATACCTATTCTTCTGAAACTGTTCCAAAAAATAGAAATGGAAGGAAAACTTCCAAACTCATTTTATGAGGCCACCATTACCTTGATCCCCAAACCAGACAAAGACCCCATCAAAAAGGAGAATTACAGACCAATATCCTTGATGAACATGGATGCAAAAATTCTCACCAAAGTACTAGACAAAAGGATCCAACAATACATTAAAAGGATTATTCACCACGACCAAGTGGGATTCATCCCTGGGCTGCAAGGTTGGTTCAACATCCGCAAATCAATCAACGTGATACAATACATTAAAAGAAAGAACAAGAATCGTACGATCCTCTCAATAGATGCAGAAAAAGCATTTGACAAAGTACAGTATCCTTTCTTGATCAAAACTCTTCAGAGTATAGGGATAGAGGGTACATACCTCAAGATCATAAAAGCCATCTATGAAAAACCTACAGCGAATATCATTCTCAATGGGGAAAAACTGAGAGCTTTCCCCCTAAGGTCAGGAATGCGGCAGGGATGTCCACTATCACCACTGCTACTGAACATAGTACTAGAAGTCCTAGCCACAGCAATCAGACAACAAAAAGAAATCAAAGGCATCCAAATCGGCAAAGAAGAAGTCAAACTCTCACTCTTTGCAGATGATAGGATACTTTATGTGGAAAACCCAAAAGACTCCACCCCAAAACTGCTAGAACTCATACAGGAATTCAGTCAAGTGGCAGGATATAAAATCAATGCACGGAAGTCAGTGGCGTTCCTATACACCAACAACAAGACAGAAGAAAGAGAAATTAAGGAGTCGATCCCATTTACAATTGCACCCAAAACCATAAGATACCTAGGAATAAATCTAACCAGAGAGGCAAAGGATCTGTACTCAGAAAACTATAAAATACTCATGAAAG
>NW_022592248.1:0-2453 GCF_004348235.1 Phoca vitulina
TTTGCAGCTTACTCAAGACAACATAGGCAATATTGGTTCAGCAGCACTGGAAAGAAAACTAGCATTTTTTAAAAAGGCCTCACATCAGAAATCAAGATTATTCGCTTCTTTTTTTTTCACCTGTGAAATCTTTCAGTTACTGATATCTGAATTCTAATTTGTCTGTTTGTTTGTTTTTGCCTGCACACACCTTTTATTTAACTTATCCTGGAAAAAGAGCTAATAAACAAAAGTTACTATCTCCCAAAATGTGTGAAATAAAAATGGGGGGGGGGGGTTTCCTCAATGACAGTCTTTTAATTTTCTCATGAAAAGACAGTTGTACGGGCTGGTCTTTAATAAATTTATAAAATATCCTCCAAATCAAAGGACTCATTGAGATGGATTCTTGTTAAAAGTCGATATATAAAACACACTTTATCATTCTGTTTTAAAAGTGTCCAAAAGGGATACAAATAAATAAATGAAAAGAGAAGAAAGGGGTGTGTGTGTGTGTGTGTGTGTGTGTGTGTGTGTGTGTGTTAATTTAGTCAATGAGGATTTTAAGTATATTTGAGTTAAAAGACCGTGGAGAGTTTAAGGAAATAAAAGAATTTATTCAAAAACACTTCCTAAATACGTTTCTTAGTAAACAAATGGAGTTTTTCTTACAGCCTTTTTAAAAAGCACCTTTGCAACTAGTAAAATTTTTAATATTTCAGAAAACGTTTTCCTAAGCATTTGACTGCGTGTTCTGCATCGGCCATCAGTAGCTGTTTTCCAGGGACCGGGAAAAGGCGCACTGTTACACAATCACTTTATATATCCAGTTTGCCACGTAGAATAATCAATGTGTGAGACAGCTCACACACCGAGAACCTTGACACCACCAAACAGAGCAAAGCTTTCAAGACGTACCTGCTTGTATGACTGATCCATATAGAGGACTCAAAAATCGACTCAGACTCTTTACTAAGAGTCCTGCCCTGTAACCCGGTTAATGTTTAAGTGACATCTGACAGAACAGCTGAAAACTTTTAGGTTTATTGGTTCTGATCACACGTTGCTAGCATGCTGGCAAACTGGTCTTTAGTTTTCCACTGCACAGTCTATTCGTGTATAAGCATCATGACAAAGACTTATTTTACAGGCTTCAATTTAAACTTCTGTACCAAAGAAAATAAATAGAAAAGTCAAGGAAAATAACTACAGTGAGAAAATTAAAAAATTGATATTAAAAACCGATGTATCACTCACTCTGGGACACGGAGTGGAAGACAGATTATTTCGTGCCAATTCTCCTAATATCCCCACAGTCCATCAGATGTACCCACGTATAAAATAAAAGCATCACTCTTACCTCACCACTGGCAGCCCCGGTCTCTGCACATCCACAGTAAAAAGGGGAACTAAGGAAATCTATGAAGCCAAATCACGCTAAATACTTAAGGAAAATCCTGTATCTGATAACAAGGCATTAAATAACAGTGTGGTAGCCCACTGATTAACATCTCTCGTTAATATGTGTTCTATGGCTCAAAACAACTTACTTTCGCTGAAATAGCTCCTAAATCATACCTTCAAATCTTTCGAACATGTTCTGCAATTCATTCCTGTAAAGAAATGACATCAGGTATTTAATTAAGGGTACCTAAAACAGCACGCATGTTTTGGGTGAAATATGTCATGCCAAGGGCTTCACACACTTCACATACTTGTTACCTGAGCCAACCTTTATTTTTCTTAAAGTACCTTACGGGTCAAGGGAAAATTACTTTAAATGCGTTACCCCACATCTGCCAGAAATGTTCCTGCTGGAGGACTTCTTCCCCCCGTAGTATTCAGTCAGTGGACTGTTTCCTGCGTTGAAATAGAAGCGGAAAACATTTTAAAATGAAGTGTGGTGGTGGGCACCAAGGAGGGCACGTGATGTGATGAGCACCGGGTGTTATACGCAACTAAGGAGTCACTGAACATTCTGCCACAAACGAATGATGTACTACACGTTGGCTAATTGCATTGAAATCTAAAACAATAAAATGAAGTACGGCATTTTGATCAGTTTCCAGGGAGCAATACCTTCACCGTGGAGTTTTTTAGGCCTCCGTCTCGCAAACAAAAGTTTTCTAAGGCAGACCCAGGAAAGGAAGCCTGCATGTGCAAGGCCAGATGAAACCAGATCGGCGACCAGGACCATGCGATGGAGACGGTGTTACAAGCCTTTCAAGGTTAATGCCAGAGTACCTCACCCAGCAGGTGTGAGATATTTTGGAAAGAAGGACTGCGGGGGAGCAGAAGAGCTGCTATCTAAGCCTCGGTAATCCTGGTCTGGGACAGGAGGATCAAGTGGGCAACCTCCGGTACGTGGAACTGCTTTACACACACACACACACACACACACACACACACCCCACACACAGACAGACAGACACACAGAGACAGACACACAGACACACAGAGAGACAGAACAGACA
>NW_022592248.1:2463-3909 GCF_004348235.1 Phoca vitulina
ACAGAACAGACACACAGAGACAGAGACAGACAGATACACACACACACGAGGATTTTACTGTTTACAACGCTGAGGACTCCAAAGCGGTGACCTGCCCGGCGTGCGCCATCAACAAGCGCGGGATCTGCAAAAGGTGTCAGATAGGCAGTACCTTCAGCCTCTGGCCCCCTCAGCTCTCTTCCCTCTTGTCTCCCAAAGGCATAGGCTGCCATACCCTGAGCCTCCACCGGGGCCTTCGCAGCTCTGCCCAGGCGCTTCCTGCCAGCCGGCGCCATCCCGAGGAGGTGTCTTCTGAGCTCTCCTGCACGCTGTGAGCACAGACACGCCTTAAGGAAATGGGGGGGACACGGTCAGTGAGCGATGCCAGGCAAGGGTCCTCTGCGCGGATCAGAGAGTGCGTGCCCTCGTGTCTCTTGTTGGACCAGGAGGGGACAAAGACGATGGGGACGGTGGACCCCTCCCTCCCCCCGCCCCCCGCCCCCCGCCCCCCCGGCTCCGACCGAGCGCATGCGACCTGCCCCGGGACATCTGAGTGCCAGGACCTTCCGCCGCATTCTGTCGCCCTACGTTGGGACAGAGGCCGGCCCCACCCCTAGGCCCCCCGCGGGACAATGTGCTGGTCCGGAGGCCCAACCGTGGCCGGGACTAACGTTAAGTGTCCCCCTCCGAATGGATGGGGAATAAACCGTTCTGCCACTGTCCGGACCTGTCCGGGGACCGTCAGGTCCAGGGCGGCTCCTCGACCCGCCATCTGGACCCCAGGACGACCTCCGGGGACCAAACTGTCCTGCCGGGTGGCCGGGCAGGAGGGACAGACGCAGACGGACCCTCCTCACCAGCTGTGCCCCTCCCAGGAAGTGGGGCGGGGACCGTCGGACCCGCCCGCTGCCCTGCCGGCCCCGCGGGCCCTGCCAGCCCCGCCCTCGGGGGCCTCGTCGTGTCCTGCCGGAGCCCCCGACGACCCCGTGGGGACATCCCCTCAGAGGCCAGCCCAGCCGCCGCTGCCCCACACCCTGGCCCCCTCACGTCTGAGGAGCCCCCCATGGCCACACAGTGCCGCCGGGCCCGCCTCCCCTAGCCGCCTGGGCCTCCCTGAGGGTCCCCTATGCCCCCCCCCCATCCTCTGTCTCTCTGTCCCTCCCTCCATCCCTCCATCTGCACAGCGACCTCCACACCACGTCCTCCGCGACGCTCCTCTGAGGGCCTCGCGCGGGAGAGGAGCTCGCCAGCCTCGCCTGGGCGGGAGCGTTACTGATTGGCCGGCGCAGCGCGCATGCGGGAGGCGGGACCTCGGCCGAGACACGCCCCCTGGACCAACTGCGCCTCCGGGCGCGCTGGTGCCGAGCATCGACCATCGAGCATCGAGCATCGAGCATCGAGCATCGAGCATCGAGGCCCCGGCTGGGCGGCTCCGGGTCTACCATATTCAAGGACGTTTCACGGGTC
>NW_022592249.1:0-1548 GCF_004348235.1 Phoca vitulina
TGAAAAACAAACTGAGGGTTCTAGAGGGGAGGGGGGTGGGAGGATGGGTTAGCCTGGTGATGGGTATTGAGGAGGGCACGTTCTGCATGGAGCACTGGGTGTTATGCACAAACAATGAATCATGGAACACTATATCTAAAACTAATGATGTAATGTATGGGGATTAACATAACAATAAAAAAAAACTAAAAAAAAAAAAATCTCCCAACAAACAAAAGCCCAGGGCCAGAGGGCTTCCCAGGGGAATTCTACCAAACATTTCAAGAAGAATTAATACCTATTCTTCTGAAACTGTTCCAAAAAATAGAAATGGAAGGAAAACTTCCAAACTCGTTTTATGAGGCCACCATTTTGATCCCAAAACCAGAAAAAGACCCCATAAAAAAGGAAAATTACAGACCAATATCCTTGATGCACATGGATGCAAAAATTGTCACCAAAATACTAGCCAATAGGATCCAACAGTACATTAAAAGGATTATTCACCACGACCAAGTGGGATTTATCCCTGGGCTGCAAGTTTGGTTCAACATCTGCACACCAATCAATGTGATACAATACATTAACAAAAGAAAGAACAAGAACCATATGATCCTCTCAATAGATGCAGAAAAAGCATTTGACAAAGTACAGCATCCTTTCTTGATCTAAACTCTTCAGAGTATAGGCATAGAGGGTACATACCTCAATATCATAAAAGCCATCTATGAAAAACCCACAGCTAATATCATTCTCAATGGGGAAAAACAGAGCTTTCCCCCTAAGGTCAGGAACACGGCGGGGATGTCCACTCTCACCACTGCTATTCAACATAGTATTAGAAGTCCTAGCCACACCAATCAGAGAGCAAAAAGAAATAAAAGGCATCCGAATTGGCAAAGAAGAAGTCAAACTCTCACTCTTTGCAGATGATATGATACTTTATGTGGAAAACCCAAAACACTCCACCCCAAAACTGCTAGAACTATTATAGGAATTCAGGAAAGTGGCAGGATATAAAATCAATGCACAGAAATCAGTGACATTCCTATTCACCAACAACAAGACAGAAGAAAGAGAAATTAAGGAGTTGATCCCATTTACAATTGCACCCAAAACCATAAGATACCTAGGAATAAATCTAACCAAAGAGGCAAAGGATCTGTACTCAGAAAACTATAAAATACTCATGAAAGAAATTGAGGAAGACACAAAGAAATGGAAAAACTTTCCATTCTCATGGATTGGAAGAACAAATATTGTGAAGATGTCAAAGCTACCTAGAGCATTCTACACATTCAAAGCAATCCCCATCAAAACACCATCCACTTTTTTCAAAGAAATGGAACAAATAATCCTAAAAGTTGTATGGACCCAGAAAAGACCCTGAATAGCCAGAGGAATGCTGAAAAAGAAAAGCAAAGCTGGCGGCATCACAATTCTGGACTTCCAGCTGTATTACAAAGCTGTCATCATCAAGCCAGTATGGTACTGGCACAAAAACAGACACATAGATCAATGGAACAGAATAGAGAGCCCAGAAATGGACCCTCAACTCTATGGTCAACT
>NW_022592249.1:1558-2053 GCF_004348235.1 Phoca vitulina
CAAGTCAGGAAATGACAGATGTTGGTGGGGATGTGGAGAAAGGGGAACCCTCCTACACTGTTGGTGGGAATGCAAGCTGGTGCAGCCACTCTGGAAAACAATATGGAGGTTCTTCAAAAAGTTGAAAATAGAGCTACCATATGATCCAGCAATTGCACTACTGGGTATTTACCCCAAAGATACAAAAGTAGGGACCCGAAAGGCTACGTGCACCCCGATGTTTATAGCAGCAATGTCCACAATAGCCAAACTGTGGAAAGAGCCAAGATGTCCATCAACAGATGATTGGGTAAAGAAGACGTGGTATATATATACAATGGAATATTATGCAGCCATCAAAAGGAATAAGATCTTGCCATTTGCAACGACGTGGATGGAACTGGAGGGTATTATGCTGAGCGAAATAAGTCAAACAGAGAAAGACATGTATCATATGACCTCACTGATATGAGGAATTCTTAATCTCAGGAAACAAACTGAGGGTTGCTGGAGTGG
>NW_022592249.1:2153-3907 GCF_004348235.1 Phoca vitulina
ACTGGGTGATGGACACTGGGGAGGGTATGTGTTCTGGTAAGCGCTGTGAATTGTGCAGGACTGTTGAATCTCAGATCTGTACCTCTGAAACAAATAATGCAATATATGTTAAGAAAGAAAAAAAGAAGAAGAAGAATGTAGCAGGAGGGGAAGAATGAAGGGGGGGAAATCGGAGGGGGAGAAGAACCATGAGAGACAATGGACTGTGAAAAACAAACTGAGGGTTCTAGAGGGGAGGGGGGTGGGAGGATGGGTTAGCCTGGTGATGGGTATTGAGGAGGGCACGTTCTGCATGGAGCACTGGGTGTTATGCACAAACAATGAATCATGGAACACTATATCTAAAACTAATGATGTAATGTATGGGGATTAACATAACAATAAAAAAAAACTAAAAAAAAAAAAATCTCCCAACAAACAAAAGCCCAGGGCCAGAGGGCTTCCCAGGGGAATTCTACCAAACATTTCAAGAAGAATTAATACCTATTCTTCTGAAACTGTTCCAAAAAATAGAAATGGAAGGAAAACTTCCAAACTCGTTTTATGAGGCCACCATTTTGATCCCAAAACCAGAAAAAGACCCCATAAAAAAGGAAAATTACAGACCAATATCCTTGATGCACATGGATGCAAAAATTGTCACCAAAATACTAGCCAATAGGATCCAACAGTACATTAAAAGGATTATTCACCACGACCAAGTGGGATTTATCCCTGGGCTGCAAGTTTGGTTCAACATCTGCACACCAATCAATGTGATACAATACATTAACAAAAGAAAGAACAAGAACCATATGATCCTCTCAATAGATGCAGAAAAAGCATTTGACAAAGTACAGCATCCTTTCTTGATCTAAACTCTTCAGAGTATAGGCATAGAGGGTACATACCTCAATATCATAAAAGCCATCTATGAAAAACCCACAGCTAATATCATTCTCAATGGGGAAAAACAGAGCTTTCCCCCTAAGGTCAGGAACACGGCGGGGATGTCCACTCTCACCACTGCTATTCAACATAGTATTAGAAGTCCTAGCCACACCAATCAGAGAGCAAAAAGAAATAAAAGGCATCCGAATTGGCAAAGAAGAAGTCAAACTCTCACTCTTTGCAGATGATATGATACTTTATGTGGAAAACCCAAAACACTCCACCCCAAAACTGCTAGAACTATTATAGGAATTCAGGAAAGTGGCAGGATATAAAATCAATGCACAGAAATCAGTGACATTCCTATTCACCAACAACAAGACAGAAGAAAGAGAAATTAAGGAGTTGATCCCATTTACAATTGCACCCAAAACCATAAGATACCTAGGAATAAATCTAACCAAAGAGGCAAAGGATCTGTACTCAGAAAACTATAAAATACTCATGAAAGAAATTGAGGAAGACACAAAGAAATGGAAAAACTTTCCATTCTCATGGATTGGAAGAACAAATATTGTGAAGATGTCAAAGCTACCTAGAGCATTCTACACATTCAAAGCAATCCCCATCAAAACACCATCCACTTTTTTCAAAGAAATGGAACAAATAATCCTAAAAGTTGTATGGACCCAGAAAAGACCCTGAATAGCCAGAGGAATGCTGAAAAAGAAAAGCAAAGCTGGCGGCATCACAATTCTGGACTTCCAGCTGTATTACAAAGCTGTCATCATCAAGCCAGTATGGTACTGGCACAAAAACAGACACATAGATCAATGGAACAGAATAGAGAGCCCAGAAATGGACCCTCAACTCTATGGTCAACT
>NW_022592250.1:0-3906 GCF_004348235.1 Phoca vitulina
GTGACCAGGTAGCCGGGCTCTGCGGAGCGGGGCGCCAGCTCCACACCAGTGGAACCATCGGTGGGGATGGTGGGGTACAGGATCTCTGGCGCGTTGTCATTTTGGTCCACCACGAACAGGTTCAGAGACACGTTGCTGCTGAGCGGAGGGTCACCGCTGTCCTGCGCTATCACTTGCAGATGCAAGTCTTGGAACTGCTCATAGTCGAAGGAACGCAGCGCATACAGAACACCAGTGTTGGAGTTGATGGAGATGTAGGAGGATATGGGTGGTCCAGGAAGGCTGTCCTCGGCCAATGAGTAAGTGACCTGGGCGTTCACTCCATAGTCGGGGTCACAGGCGGTCACGGACATTAGGGAGGCTCCTCTAGGGTTGTTCTCCACGATATAGGCGGAGTAGAAAGCGTCAGAGAAGGCGGGCGGGTTGTCGTTGGTGTCTGCTACTTTCAGTGAGATATGAGTTTCCGTGGACAGGGGCGGACTTCCTCTGTCACTGGCGGTCACCGTGATGTTGTAGCTAGGAACCTGTTCCCGGTCTAGGAGTGTGTCTGTCACTAAACTATAGTAATTTCCATAAGACTTTTCTAATGTAAATGGCAGATTCCCTCGGATGAAACAGATCACTTGTCCATTTTCCCCAGAGTCTTGATCATTTACATTTAAAAGGGCAATTAATGTCCCTCTGGGAGAGTTTTCCAGAATGGAGCTGGAGAGAGAGGTGACAACTACTTCAGGGGCATTATCATTCACATCCAATACTGTGATCAAGACTTTGGCTCGTGCAGAATACCCTGCGTTATCAACTGCTTGCACTTCCATCTCGTAGAATTCCGATTCCTCGTGGTTCAGCTCCCCTATTGTTGAAATTGTCCCTAAATTAGCATCTAGTTTGAAAATTTGGGCTGCCTTGTTGTCCACATAACGGAAGGAATACATCACTTCCGCATTGGCTCCTTCGTCAGGGTCGGTGGCACTTACCAGAAGCAGCTTAGTGCCTACGGCCACATTCTCTGGAACACTCACGCGGTACTCAGACTGAGCAAATACTGGTGCGTTGTCATTCACATCAACTACCATCACACGGATGCGCGCGGTGCCTGTGCGGACTGGGTCACCCCCGTCGGAGGCGGTGAGAACAAGGTGATGAACAGCCTTCTGCTCCCGGTCCAAGGCGCGCTCCAAAACCAATTCTGGGTACTTGTTACCATCCGCTCCGCTTTGCACGTCCAGGGAGAAGTGAGTATTACTACTGAGTCCATAGCTCTGGAGAGAGTTCTTCCCGATATCCGGATCCCAAGCGTGGGGAAGAGGGAACCGCAACCCAGTGGCTGCGTTTTCACTCACTTTTATTTCTAATTCATCTTCCCGGAAATAGGGGGCATTATCGTTAATGTCTCTCACTTCTACCACTACTCCGTATATTTTTACTTTATCCTCCAACAGAATCTCCAGATTTAATTGACACTTTAAGACGCCCATACAGAGCTCTTCCCGGTCTATCCTGCCTGCGGAGATTAGGCTGCCGCTTCGAAGGTTCAGAGCGAAAAGTTGAGTCCTACCTCTGGAGACTATACGGACTCCGCGCTCTTCTAGTTCCTGGGGCTCCAACCCCAGGTCCTTGGCGATGTTTCCCACCCTAGAGCCTTTCTCCAGCTCCTCAGGAACTGAATAGTGAATTTGGGCGCATCCGGTTTCCCACAGAATCGCCAGGAGAACTCCCAGCAGGACAAGCCCTTTGCAGTCCTGATGCAGTCGCTCAGGAATCATCGTCACTTTCCTGGAGGATATTACTTCCAATTCTTCCCTAGACCACCGAAGTCAGGACCAGTTTTCCCCGTCTTCAGAATCCAGCAGTTTCTTCAGAGTGCCGGAGATGGTTAGTTTCTATCTGGGCTGTGCTTCAGGCGCCTGCAGGGCAAGCAGGAGGCGAGCAGGATCTCTGTTTTTCTCTCCCTGATTGGTGAACAGCGGCGCTCAGAGTCCTAACCAATTACTGCACAATCTTGAACTCCAGGAAGGATTTTTGGTTTTTATACCTTAAATAGCTCCACCTACTGTTCTTCAAATAGGGATGTAAGTAGAGCCAACTAAAAAACTACAGTGTTCCTTTTAATAGAAATTTCAGTCAACTTCTTTGTATTTTTCAAAAATTTTTCATACAGAGCCGCTTTCTTGAGATTATTTTCTGTAGCTGTATTCTGTTTTTCCAATGAGCTTTTAAATGAATGTGAAGTTTCCATACAAAGTAATTTTAACCATATAATTTTAGTGCACCTAATTTGATATCACCACCCCCAAAAAACACTTATTATGGGACATCTTCCTAGGCATTTCCTATTTTGAGAAATCATATAATAGAATAAATTAAACTTTCTCACGTGGCTGTAATAGGGGGCAGATTTTTACAGATTTTTAAATATACCTAAATAGAGGAGCTATTTTAAAAGGTTGTCAATATTTAATATTTAGAAATCAAAATTTCACAACAATATGGAAATCTAAAAATAAGAAATGCAATTGTATACATTATCAGAAGCACACTGACAAGAAGTCAAGTGAGTAAGACACATTAACATTTTTAGGACAAAATTGAAGCATTTCAACTTGCATTTACTGGAAATAAGCGTAGTATCTTACAACTTACTAATACATTATATTTCAAAATCATGTTTGAGAAAATTAGCAATCCAAAGAATATTATAAGCTTACCTTTTTCTTAGTAACAAACCCAATTCCATTTACTGAAAATGACTGGTAATACATTTGAAAGCCCATCAAAATATAGGAAAAAATTCTCACTATTCTGCTTTCATGAATGTAAATGTTTGGATTCTGAGGATAAGCATATTTGACAGGCATACCACAACATATTTTAAAACTGGGAGGAAACCTACAGGTAGTTCTGATAAAAGACTGGGAATAAAATTGGCCTATTCAGTGAGATTCAAAGAATCCCTAGCAAATGTAATGGAGTATTATCAAAATATTACTCTGTCCTTTAAAAATAAAACTTGTCAGAGTGCCTGGATGGCTCAGTGAGTTAAGCATCTGCCTTCGGCTCAGGTCATGATCCCAGGGTCCTGGGATTGAGCCCTGAGTTGGGCTCCCTGATCAGCGGGGAGTCTGTTTCTCCCTTTCTTTCTGCCCTCTCCCCAGCTAGTGCTCTCTCTGTCTCTCAAATAAATAAATAAAATCTTTAAAAAATAAAACTCTTCTTGTGCATTTTCCTCTCACTTTGTAGTTATAAAGAAAAAGCCTTATATACTCAAGATATTGATGTTCTGAGAAAGAGAAACACCCACAGAAAGAAAACATTTATGCTTCAGTTACAAATATTTCTGTGGCAACAGCATCATAATACCCACTTGTCACCGTAAAGGAGATATTGTGTGTATGTGGATAAAGACTATCTCAGGTAAAATTGTCAAAATATTTCAAAATACTTGAGGGCTAATAATGAAGTTACTGGCCCACAAAGAAAGGAAAAGAAAATACTGAGAGTGGTTAAGCAAATGAAGTGATAGTAGATAGGATCTGTTTAGGACTTCTTTTGCCAAAATATTTTGAAAATTAAACCAAACCTGTTTATTGACACTCACGTGAGCAGAAGCATCAGTGTGAGAGTTTAATTGGTTATTCTCCTCAGTGAAACTTATTACCAAAGAGGCTTCATTAGAGAGTTCTTGTTGGAGGCCCATTTCTGACGTCATAGTGAGAAAATTAAGCCTTGCTTTCTGAGAATCAGAGGCAACGTACATATTGTAGGAATAAGGCAAAGTTCCCGGGTTGTAGTTGGGAGAAACCCCTGGTCCAGTCCTGTAACAGAGACCAGGCTGAAAGCAGCCCCCGGCAGCGGGGTGGGAGGAGCGTCCCAGGCGCAGGGCAACCGCCAGAATCACCGCGAGGA
>NW_022592251.1:0-3905 GCF_004348235.1 Phoca vitulina
TGGGAGGATGGGTTAGCCTGGTGATGGGTATTGAG
The DNA here is from genome assembly GCF_004348235.1 of Phoca vitulina. NCBI lineage: Eukaryota > Metazoa > Chordata > Mammalia > Carnivora > Phocidae > Phoca > Phoca vitulina. The sequence continues at coordinate 36 of NW_022592251.1, forward strand.
GAGGGCACGTTCTGCATGGAGCACTGGGTGTTATGCACAAACAATGAATCATGGAACACTATATCTAAAACTAATGATGTAATGTATGGGGATTAACATAACAATAAAAAAAAAAAGAAAAAAAAAAAAAAAAAAACTTCCCGGCTGAGTTCTGACTCCAGGCACCTTTGTGATGACTCGTTCAGTGCAGGCTCAGGCCGGCTTCCCCCAGAGCAGCCTGATGATGCCTAACTGTGCCCCACACCGCATACTTTGCACTCTCTGAAGCTTCTCTGAGACCCTGGGGAAGGACCCAGAACACTGGGGTATATCCAGGAGGTGCAGATGAGTTAAAGTCCTCGAGCTACTTTGGCCAGCGCTGGGTCCAGGCTGGTGGGCCAGTGCGTCCCCTGTACTCGTGTGATGCACTTCCTAAGCTCCTCAGAAGGTACCTTGGGATGAAGCATCAGTTGCCCACACAGTGGTCAACTCAGCAACACAGTCCTTTACTGACTTGCCCTCCCTTGCTTATTCCCTCCCTCCATCCTTCACTCCTGCCACCTAGGATCACTTTCCAAATAAACCACCAGCATGTAAGTCTTTGCCTAAGGCTCTGCTTTCAGGGGAACTAAGGCTGGATAAGGCTTGTGAACATATATATACAGAAATACACAGTTTGGCTATTGTGGACATTGCTGCTATAAACATCGGGGTGCACGTACCCCTTCGGATCCCTACATTTGTATCTTTGGGGTAAATACCCAGTAGTGCAATTGTTGGATCGTATGGTAGCTCTATTTTCAACTTTTTTTTTTTTACCTAGTTTTTTTTTTTTTTTTAGTTTTTAATTTTATTATATTATGTTAGTCACCATACAATACATCATTAGTTTTTGATGTAGTGATCCACGATCCATTGTTTTCGTATAACACCCAGTGCTCCATGCAGTACGTGCCCTCCTTAATACCCATCACTGGGCTAACCAATCCCCCCTCCCCCCTCCCCTCTAGAACCCTGTTTGTTTCTCAGGTCCATAGTCTCTCATGGTTCATCTCTCCCTCCAATTCCCCCCCCCCATTTTTCCCTTCCTTCTCCTAATGTCCTCCATGCTATTCCTTATGTTCCACAAATAAGTGAAACCATATGATAATTGACTTTCTCTGCTTGACTTATTTCGCTTAGCATAATCTCCTCCAGTCCCATCCATGTTGATGTAAAAGTTGGGTATTCATCTTTTCTGATGGCTGAGTAATATTCCATTGTATATATGGACCACATCTTCTTTATCCATTCATCTGTTGAAGGGCATCTCGGCTCTTTCCATGGTTTGGCTATTGCGGACATTGCTGCTATGAACATTGGGGTGCATATGGCCCTTCTTTTCACTACATCTGTGTCTTTGGGGTAAATACCCAGGAGTGCAATTGCTGGTAGCTCTATTTTTAAATTTTTGAGGAACCTCCACACTGTTTTCCAAAGTGGCTGTACCAACTTGCATTCCCACCAACAGTGTAAGAGGGTTCCCCTTTCTCCACAACCTCTCCAACATTTGTTGTTTATTTCCCTGTTCATTTTGGCCATTCTAACTGGTGTAAGGTGGTATCTCAGTGTGGTTTTGATTTGGATTTCCCTGATGGCTAATGATGATGAACATTTTTTCATGCGTCTGTTAGCCATTTGTATGTCTTCTTCAGAGAAGTGTCTGTTCATCTCTTCTGCCCACTTTTTGACTTGATTATTTGTTTTTTGGGTGTTGAGTTTGAGAAGTTCTTTATAGATTTTGGATACCAGCCCTTTATCTGCAGTGTCATTTGCAAATATCTTCTCCCATTCTGTGGGTTGCCTCTTTGTTTTGTTGACTGTTTCCTTTGCTGTGCAAAAGCTTTCTATCTTGATGAAGTCCCAAAAGTTCATTTTTGCTTTTGTTTCACTAGCTTTTGGAGATGTATCTTGAAAGAAGTTGCTGTGGCCGATGTCAAAGAGGTTACTGCCTATGTTCTCCTCTAGGATTTTGATGGATTCCTGTCTCACATTGAGGTCTTTCATCCACTTTGAGTTTATCTTTGTGAGTGGTGTTAGAGAATGGTCGAGTTTCATTCTTCTGCATGTGGCTGTCCAATTTTCCCAGCACCATTTATTGAAGAGACTGTCTTTATTCCATTGCATGTTTTTTCCTGCTTTGTCAAAGATTATTTGACCATCGAGTTGAGGGTCCATATCTGGGTTCTCTATTCTGTTCCATTGGTCTATATGTCTGTTTTTGTGCCAGTACCATGCTGTCTTGGTGATCACTGATTTGTAATATAGCTTGAAATCGGGCAACGTGATGCCCCCAGCTTTGTTTTTCTTTTTCAACATCTCCTTGGCGATTCGGGGTCTTTTCTGATTCCATACAAATTTTAGGATTGTTTGTTCCAGCACTTTAAAAATGTCATTGGAATTTTGATCGGGATGGCACTGAAGGTATAGATTGCTCTGGGTAGCATAGACATTTTAACAATGTTTATTCTTCCGATCCATGAGCATGGAATATTTTTCCATCTTTTTGTGTCTTCTTCAATTTCTTTCATGAGTGTTTTGTAGTTCCTAGAGTATAGATCCTTTACCTCTTTGGTTAGGTTTATTCCAAGGTATCTTATGGTTTTTGGTGCTATTGTAAATGGAATCGTTTCTTTAATTTCTCTTTCTACAGTTGCATTGTTAGTGTATAAGAAAGCAACTGATTTCTGTGCATTGATTTTGTATCCTGCCACATTACTGAATTGCTGGATGAGTTCTAGTAATTTGGGGGTGGAGTCTTTTGGGTTTTCCACATAAAGTATCATGTCGTCTGCGAAGAGAGAGAGTTTGACTTCTTTGCCAATTTGAATACCTTTTATTTCTTTTTGTTGTCTGATTGCTGTTGCTAGGACTTCTAGTACTATGTTGAACAACAGTGGTGAGAGTGGGCATCCTTGTCATGTTCCTGATCTTAAGGGAAAGGCTCTCAGCTTTTCCCCATTGAGGATGATATTCACTGTGGGTTTTTCATAGATGGATTTTATGAGCTTGAGGAATGTTCCCTCTATCCCTATACTCTGGAGAGTTTTAATCAGGAAAGGATGTTGTATTTTGTCAAATGCTTTTTCTGCATCAATTGAGAGGACCATATGGTTCTTCTCCCTCCTCTTATTAACGTGTTCTATCACATTGATTGATTTGCGAATGTTGAACCACCCTTGCCTCCCGGGGATAAATCCCACTTGGTCGTGGTGGATGATCCTTTTAATGTATTGTTGGATCCTATTAGCTAGGATTTTGTTGAGGATTTTGGAATCCATATTCATCAGGGATATCGGTCTGAAATTCTCCTTTTTGATGGGGTCTTTGCCTGGTTTGGGGATTAAGGTAATGCTGGCCTCATAGAATGAGTTTGGAAGTTTTCCTTCTGTTTCTATTTTTTGAAACAGCTTCAGTAGAATAGGTATTATTTCTTCTTTGAATGTTTGGTAGAATTCCCCAGGGAATTTTCGATCACTGCTTCAATCTCGTTACTGGTTATTGGCCTATTCAGGTTGTCAATTTCTTCCTGTTTCAGTCTTGGCAGCTTATAGGTTTCCAGGAAGGCCTCCATTTCATCCAGATTGCTCAGTTTATTGGCATATAGTTGTTGATAATAATTTCTAATAATTGTTTCTATTTCCTTGGTGTTAGTCGTGATCTCTCCCCTTTCATTCATAATTTTATTAATTTGGGTCCTTTCTCTCTTCTTTTGGATAAGTCTGGCCAGTGGTTTATCAATCTTATTAATTCTTTCAAAGAACCAACTTCCAGTTTCGTTGATCTGATCTACTGTGTTTCTGGTCTCTAATTCATTGATTTCTGCTCTAATTTTAATTATTTCTCTTCTAA
>NW_022592252.1:0-3902 GCF_004348235.1 Phoca vitulina
TTTTTCCCTTTTTCAACCAACATCTTATCAATCCCTTTTTTAAAAAACATTTTTATTTTTCATTTTTAGAGTCATATTCTATCCCTTCATAGTAGTTACCCTTATTTTTGGCATATATATATAAGTTGTTCTCTCTTTAAAATTTTGAGATAGTTTCTTCTAACAGATCAAAATATACCCTAAATCTCTAGTGTATGGTTTTGTTCTACTCTCCTGCCTGATCACATTCTCTCCTTTTTTTTTTTATCCTCTTCTTTTTTCAAACAACTTATCAATTCCTTTTATAAAATTTTTTATAATTTTCATCTTTACAGTCATATTCCATCCCTTCCTCATATCAACCCTTATTTTTGTACATATATAAGTTTTTCGTTCTTTAAAATTTTGGGAGGCACTTTCTTCTAACAGACCAAAATACACCCAAAATCTAGTGTGTGGCACTGATCTATAATCCAGCCTGATCATATTTGATCATATTCTGTTTTTTTTGTTTTGTTCTATGTTTGTTTTTATCTTTTTCTTTTTCTTTTTTCTTTCTTTCCCTTTCTTTCCCCCCAGCTTCAGGTCTTTTCTGATTTGTTTAGAGTATATTTTCTGGGGACATTGTTACCCTGTTAGCATTTTGTTCTCTCATTCACCTATTCTCCTCTGGACAAAATGACAAGACGGAAAAAAATCACCTCAACAAAAAGAACAAGAGGTAGTACCGACTGCCAGGGACCTACTCAATACGGACATTAGTACGATGTCGGACCTAGAGTTCAGAATCATCACTTTAAAGATACTAGCTGGGCTTGAAAAAAGCATGGAAGTTATTAGAGAAACCCTTTCTGGAGAAATAAAAGAACTAAAATCTAACCAAGTCAAAATCAAAAAGATATTAATGAGGTGCAATCAAAAACGGGGGCACTAACTGCTAGGATAAATGAGGCAGAAGAGAGAATCAGTGATATAGAAAACCAAATGACGGAAAATAAAGAAGCTGAGGAAAAGAGAGATAAACAACTACTGGATCATGAGGGCAGAATTCGAGAGATAAGTGATACCATAAGACGAAACAACATTACAATAATTGGGATCCCAGAAGAAGAAAGAGAGAGAGGGGCAGAAGGTATATTGGAGCAAATTATAGCAGAGAACTTCCCTAATTTTGGGAAGGAAACAGGCATCAAAATCCAGGAAGCACAGAGAACCCCTCTCAAAATCAATAAAAATAGGTCAACACCCTGACATCTAATAATAAAACTTACGAATCTCAGAGACAAAGAGAAAATCCTGAAAGCAGCTCGGGAAAAGACATATGTAACCAACAACAGTAGAAACATTAGATTGGCAACAGACCTATCCACAGAGACCTGGCAGGCCAGAAAGGACTGGCAGGATACATTCAGAGCACTAAATGAGAAAAATATGCAGCCAAGAACACTATATCCAGCTAGGCTGTCATTGAAAATAGAAGGAGAGATAAAAAGCTTCCAGGACAAACAAAAACTAAAGGAATTTGCAAACACGAAACCAGCCCTATAAGAAATATTGAAAGGGGTCCTCTAAGCAAAGAGAGTGCCTAAAAGCAACATAGACCAGAAAGGAACACAGACAATATACAGTAACAGTCACCTTACAGGCAATACAATGGCACTAAATTCCTATCTTTCAATAGTTACCCTGAATGTAAATGGGCTAAATGCCCCAATCAAAAGACACAGGCTATCAGATTGGATTAAAAAACAAGACCCATCGATATGCTGTCTGCAAGAGACTCGTTTTAGACCCAAAGACACCCCCAGATTGAAAGTGAGGGGGTGGAAAACCATTTACCATGCTAATGGACACCAAAAGAAAGCTGGGGTGGCAATCCTTATAGCAGACAAATTAGATTTTAAACCAAAGACTGTAATAAGAGATGAGGAAGGACACTATATCCTACTTAAAGGGTCTATCCAACAAGAAGATCTAACAATTTTAAATATCTATGCCCCTAACATGGGATCAGCCAATTATATAAGCCAATTAATAACAAAAGCAAAGAAACACATTGACAATAATGCAATAATAGTGGGGGACTTTAACACCCCCCTCACTGAAATGGACTGATCATCTAAGCAAAAGATCAACAAGAAAATAAAGACTTTAAATGACACATTGGACCAAATGGACTTCACAGACATATTCAGAACATTCCATCCCAAAGCAACGGAATACACATTCTTCTCTAGTGCCCATGGAACATTCTCCAGAATCGATCACATCCTAGGTCACAAATCAGGTCTCAACCGGTACCAAAAGATTGGGATCATTCCCTGCCTATTTTCAGACCACAATGCTTTGAAACTAGAACTCAATCACAAGAGGAAAGTTGGAAAGAACTCAAATACATGGAGGCTAAAGAGCATCCTACTAAAGAATGAATGGGTCAACCAGGAAATTAAAGAAGAATTTAAAAAATTCATGGAAACCAATGAAAATGAAAACACAACAGTTCAAAATCTTTGGGATGCAGCAAAGGCAGTCCTAAGAGGAAAGTATATAGCAATACAAGCCTTTCTCAAGAAACAAGAAAGGTCTCAAGTACACAACCTAACCCTACACCTAAAGGAGCTGGAGAAAGAACAGCAAATAAGGCCTAAACCCAGCAGGAGAAGAGAAATAATAAAGATCAGAGCAGAAATCAATGAAATAGAAACCAAAAGAACAGTAGAACAGATCAACGAAACTAGGAGCTGGTTCTTTGAAAAAATTAACAAGATTGATAAACCCCTGGCCAGACTTATCAAAAAGAAAAGAGAAACGACCCAAATCAACAAAATCATGAATGAAAGAGGAGAGATCACAACCAACACCAAAGAAATACAAACAATTATAAGAACATATTATGAGCAACTCTATGCCAGCAAATTAGATAACCTGGAAGAAATGGATGCATTCCTAGAGATATATCAACTACCAAAACTGAACCAGGAAGACATAGAAAACCTGAACAGACCTATAACCACTAAGGAAATTGAAGCAGTCATCAAAAATCTACCAACAAACAAAAGCCCAGGGCCAGTTGGCTTCCCAGGGGAATTCTACCAAACATTTAAAGAAGAATTAATACCTATTCTTCTGAAATTGTTCCAAAAAATAGAAATGGAAGGAAAACTTCCAAACTCGTTTTATGAGGCCACCATTACCTTGATCCCAAAACCAGATAAAGACGCCATCAAAAAGGAGAATTACAGACCAATATCCTTGATGAACATGGATGCAAAAATTCTCACCAAAATACTAGCCAATAGGATCCAACAGTACATTAAAAGGATTATTCAGCACGACCAAGTGGGATTTATCCCTGGGCTGCAAGGTTGGTTCAACATCTGCAAATCAATCAACGTGGTACAATACATTAACAAAAGAACAAGAATCATATGATCCTCTCAGTAGATGCAGAAAAAGCATTTGACAAAGTACAGCATCTTTTCTTGATCAAAACTCTTCAGAGTATAGGGATAGAGGGTACATACCTCAATATCATAAAAGCCATCTATGAAAAACCTACAGCAAATATCATTCTCAATGGGGAAAACTGAGAGCTTTCCCCCTAAGGTCAGGAACGCGGCAGGGATGTCCACTATCACCACTGCTATTCAACAGAGTATTAGAAGTCCTAGCCACAGCAATCAGACAACAAAAAGAAATCAAAGGCATCCAAATCGGCAAAGAAGAAGTCAAACTCTCACTCTCTGCAGATGATATGATACTTTATGTGGAAAACCCAAAAGACTCCACCCCAAAACTGCTAGAACTCATACAGGAATTTAGTAAAGTGGCAGGATATAAAATCAATGCACAGAAATCAGCAACAAGACAGAAGAAAGAAATTAAGGAGTCGATCCCATTTACAATTGCACCCAAAACCATAA
>NW_022592253.1:0-1685 GCF_004348235.1 Phoca vitulina
CCAGCCTGATCATATTTGATCACATTCTGTTTTTGTTTTGTTTTGTTTTGTTCTGCTTTTGTTTGTTTTTATCTTTATCTTTTTCTTTTTTCTTTTTTTCTTTCCTTTTCTTTTTTCTCTCTTTCCCTTTCTTTTCCCACTGCTTCAGGTCTTTTCTGATTTGTTTAGAGTATATTTTCTGGGGACGTTGTTACCCTGTTAGCATTTTGTTCTCTCATTAATCTATTCTCCTCTGCACAAAATGACAAGACGGAAAAAATCACCTCAACAAAAAGAACAAGAGGTAGTACCGACTGCCAGGGACCTACTCAATACGGACATTAGTACGATGTCAGATCTAGAGTTCAGAATCATCACTTTAAAGATACTAGCTGGGCTTGAAAAAAACATGGAAGTTATTAGAGAAACCCTTTCTGGAGAAGTAAAAGAACTAAAATCTAACCAAGTAGAAATCAAAAAGGCTATTAATGAGGTGCAATCAAATATGGGGGCGCTAACTGCTAGGATAAATGAGGCAGAAGAAAGAATCAGTGAGATAGAAGACCAAATGATGGAAAATAAAGAAGCTGAGAAAAAGAGAGATAAACAACTACTGGATCACGAGGGCAGAATTCGAGAGATAAACGATACCATAAGACGAAACAACATTAGAATAATTGGGATCCCAGAAGAAGAAGAAAGAGAAAGAGGTGCAGAAGGTATAATGGAGCAAATTATAGCAGAGAACTTCCCTAATTTGGGGAAGGAAACAGGCATCAAAATCCAGGAAGCACAGAGAACCCCTCTCAAAATCAATAAAAATAGGTCAACACCCCGACATCTAATAGTAAAACTTACGAGTCTCAGAGACAAAGAGAAAATCCTGAAAGCAGCTCGGGAGAAGAGATATGTAACCTACAATGGTAGAAACATTAGATTGGCAACAGACTTATCCACAGAGACCTGGCAGGCCAGAAAGGACTGGCAGGACATATTCAGAGCACTAAATGAGAAAAATATGCAGCCAAGAATACTATATCCAGCTAGGCTGTCATTGAAAATTGAAGGAGAGATAAAAAGCTTCCAGGACAAACAAAAACTAAAGGAATTTGCAAACACGAAACCAGCCCTACAACAAATATTGAAAGGGGTCCTCTAAGCAAAGAGAGAGCCTAAAAGCAACATAGACCAGAAAGGAACACAAACAATATACAGTAACAGTCACTTTACAGGCAATACAATGGCACTGAATTCCTATCTTTCAATAGTTACCCTGAATGTAAATGGGCTAAATGCCCCAATCAAAAGACACAGGCTATCAGATTGGATTAAAAAACAAGACCCATCGATATGCTGTCTGCAAGAGACTCATTTTAGACCCAAAGACACCCCCAGATTGAAAGTGAGGGGGTGGAAAACCATTTACCATGCTAATGGACACCAAAAGAAAGCTGGGGTGGCAATCCTTATATCAGACAAATTAGATTTTAAACCAAAGACTGTAATAAGAGATGAGGAAGGACACTATATCATACTTAAAGGGTCTATCCAACAAGAAGATCTAACAATTGTAAATATCTATGCCCCTAACATGGGAGCAGCCAATTATATAAGGCAATTAATAACAAAAGCAAAGAAACACATCGACAACAATACAATAATAGTGGGGGACTTTAACACCCCCCTCACTGAAATGGACAGATCAT
>NW_022592253.1:1785-3900 GCF_004348235.1 Phoca vitulina
CCCTGCCTATTTTCAGACCACAATGCTTTGAAACTAGAACTCAATCACAAGAGGAAAATCAGAAAGAACTCAAATACATGGAGGCTAAAGAGCATCCTACTGAAGAATGAATGGGTCAACCAGGAAATTAAAGAAGAATTAAAAAAATTCATGGAAACCAATGAAAATGAAAACACAACTATTCAAAATCTTTGGGATACAGCAAAGGCAGTCCTAAGAGGAAAGTATATAGCAATACAAGCCTTTCTCAAGAAACAAGAAAGGTCTCAAGTACACAACCTAACCCTACACCTAAAGGAGCTGGAGAAAGAACAGCAAATAAAGCCTAAACCCAGCAGGAGAAGAGAAATAATAAAGATCAGAGCAGAAATCAATGAAATAGAAACCAAAAGAACAGTAGAACAGATCAACAAAACTAGGAGCTGGTTCTTTGAAAGAATTAACAAGATTGATAAGCCCCTGGCCAGACTTATCAAAAAGAAAAGAGAAATGACCCAAATCAACAAAATCATGAATGAAAGAGGAGAGATCACAACCAACACCAAAGAAATACAAACAATTATAAGAACATATTATGAGCAACTCTATGCCAGCAAATTAGATAACCTGGAAGTAATGGATGCATTCCTAGAGATGTATCAACTACCAAAACTGAACCAGGAAGAAATAGAAAACCTGAACAGACCTATAACCACTAAGGAAATTGAAGCAGTCATCAAAAATCTCCCAAAACACAAAAGCCCAGGGCCAGATGGCTTCCCAGGGGAATTCTACCAAACATTTCAAGAAGAATTAATACCTATCCTTCTGAAACTGTTCCAAAAAATAGAAATGGAAGGAAAACTTCCAAACTCATTTTATGAGGCCAGCATTACCTTGATCCCAAAACCAGACAAAGACCCCATCAAAAAGGAGAATTACAGACCAATATCCCTGATGAACATGGATGCAAAAATTCTCACCAAAATACTAGCCAATAGGATCCAACAGTACATTAAAAGGATTATTCACCACGACCAAGTCGGATTTATCCCTGGGCTGCAAGGTTGGTTCAACATCCGCAAATCAATCAACGTGATACAATACATTAACAAAAGAAAGAACAAGAATCATATGATCCTCTCAATAGATGCAGAAAAAGCATTTGACAAAGTACAGCATCCTTTCTTGATCAAAACTCTTCAGAGTATAGGCATAGAGGGTACATACCTCAATATCATAAAAGCCATCTATGAAAAACCTACAGCGAATATCATTCTCAATGGGGAAAAACTGAGAGCTTTCCCCCTAAGGTCAGGAACGCGGCAGGGATGTCCACTATCACCACTGCTATTCAACATAGTACTGGAAGTCCTAGCCACAGCAATCAGACAACAAAAAGAAATCAAAGGCATCCAAATTGGCAAAGAAGAAGTCAAACTCTCACTCTTTGCAGATGATATGATACTTTATGTGGAAAATCCCAAAGACTCCACCCCAAAACTGCTAGAACTCATACAGGAATTCAGTCAAGTGGCAGGATATAAAATCAATGCACAGAAGTCAGTGGCATTCCTATACACCAACAACAAGTCAGAAGAAAGAGAAATTAAGGAGTCGATCCCATTTACAATTGCACCCAAAACCATAAGATACCTAGGAATAAATCTAACCAAAGAGGCAAAGGATCTGTACTCAGAAAACTATAAAATACTCATGAAAGAAATTGAGGAAGACACAAAGAAATGGAAAAACGTTCCATGCTCATGGATTGGAAGAACAAATATTGTGAAGATGTCAATCCTACCTAGAGCAATCTACACATTCAATGCAATCCCCATCAAAATACCATCCACTTTCTTCAAAGAAATGGAACAAATAATCCTAAAATTTGTATGGAACCAGAAAAGACCCCGCATAGCCAGAGGAATGTTGAAAAAGAAAAGCAAAGCTGGCGGCATCACAATTCCAGACTTCCAGCTCTACTACAAAGCTGTCATCATCAAGACAGTATGGTACTGGCACAAAAACAGACACATAGATCAATGGAACAGAATAGAGAGCCCAGAAATGGACCCTCAACTCTATGGTCAACTAATCTTTGACAAAGCAGGAAAGAATGTCCAATGGAAAAAA
>NW_022592254.1:0-3897 GCF_004348235.1 Phoca vitulina
GACTGTTTATTTTGCTGTGCAACAGCTTTTTATCTTGATGAAGTCCCAATAGTTCATTTTTGCCCTTGCTTCCCTTGCCTTTGGCGATGTTTCTAGGAAGAAGTTGCTGTGGCTGAGGTCAAAGAGGTTGAGGCCTGTGTTCTCTTTTAGGATTTTGATGGACTCCTGTCTCACATTGAGGTCTTTCAACCATTTGGAGTCTATTTTTGTGTGTGGTGTAAGGAAATGGTCCAGTTTCATTCTTCTGCATGTGGCTGTCCAATTTTCGCAAGACCATTTGTTGAAGAGACTGTCTTTTTTCCATTGGACATTCCTGATTTGTCCATATTAGTTGACCATAGACTTGAGGATCCATTTCTGGGCTCTCTATCCTGTTCCATTGATATCTGTGTCTGTTTTTGTGCCAATACCTTACTGTTTTGATGATTACAGCTTTGTGATAGAGCTGGAAGTCCGGAATAGTGATGCTGCCAGCTTTGCTTTTCTTTTTCAACATTCCACTGGCTATTCGGAGTCTTTTCTGGTTCCATACAAATTTTAGGATTCTTTGTTCCATTTCTTTGAAAAAAGTGGATGGTATTTTGATGGGGATTGCATTGAATGTGTAGATTGCTCTAGGTAGCATTGACATCTTCACAATATTTGTTCTTCCAATCCATGAGCATGGAACGTTTTTCCATTTCTTTGTGTCTTCCTCAATTTCTTTCATGAGTGTTTTATAGTTTTCTGAGTACAGATTCTTTGCCTCTTTGGTTAGATTTATTCCTACGTACCTTATGGTTTTGGGTGCAATTGTACATGGGATTGACTCCTTAATTTCTCTTTCTTCTGTCTTGTTGTTGGTGTATAGGAATGCCACTGACTTCTGTGCATTGATTTTATATCCTGCCACTTTACTGAATTCCTGTATGAGTTCTAGCAGTTTTGGGGTGAAGTCCTTGAGTTTTCCACATAAAGTATCATATCCTCTGCAAAGAGTGAGAGTTTGACTTCTTCTTTGCCAATTTGGATGCCTTTGATTTCTTTTTGTTGTCTGATTGCTGTGGCTAGGACTTCTAGAACTATGTTGAACAGCAGTGGTGATAGTGGACATCCCTGCCGCATTCCTGACCTTAGGGGGAAAGCTCTCAGTTTTTCCCCATTAAGAATGATATTCACTGTGGGCTTTTATGATATTGAGGTATGTACCTTCTATCCCTATACTCTGAAGAGTTTTGATCAAGAAAGGATGCTGTATTTTCTCAAATGCTTTTTCTGCATCTATTGAGAAGATCATATGGTTCTTGGTCTTTCTTTTATTAATGTATTGTATCACAATGATTGATTTGCGATGTTGAACCAACCTTGCAGCCCAGGGATAAATCCCACTTGGTCGTGGGGAATAATCCTTTTAATGTACTGTTGGATCCTATTGGTAGTATTTTGGTGAGAATTTTTGCATCCGTGTTCATCAAGGATATTGGTCTGTAATTCTCCTTTTTGATGGGGTCTTTGTCTGGTTTGGGTATCAAGGGAATGGTGGCCTCATAAATGAGTTTAGAAGTTTTCCTTCCATTTCTATTTTTTGGAACAGTTTCAGAAGAATAGATATTAATTCTTCTTTAAGTGTTTGGTAGAATTCCCCTGGGAAGTGATCTGGCATTGGGCTTTTGTGTTTTGGGAGATTTTTGATGATTGCTTCAATTTCCTTAGTGGTTATAGGTCTGTTCAGGTTTTCTATTTCTTCCTGGTTCAGTTTTGGTAGTTGATACATCTCTAGGAATGCACCCATTTCTTCCAGGTTATCTAATTTGCTGGCATATAGTTGCTCATAATATGTTCTTGTAATTGTTTGTATTTCTTTGGTGTTGGTTGTGATCTCTCCCTTTCATTCATGATTTTGTTGATTTGGGTCCTTTCTCTTTTCTTTTTGATAAGTCTGGCCAGGGGTTTATCAATCTTGTTAATTCATTCAAAGAACCAGCTCCTAGTTTCATTGATCTGTTTTACTGTTCTTTTGGTTTCTATTTCATTGATTTCTGCTCTGATCTTTATTATTTCTCTTCTCCTGCTGGGTTTAGGCTTTATTTGCTGTTCTTTCTCCAGCTCCTTTAGGGGTAGGGTTAGGTTGTGTACTTGAGACCTTTCTTGTTTCTTGAGAAAGGCTTGTATTGCTATTTACTTTCCTCTTAGGACTGCCTTTGCTGCATCCCAAAGATTTTGAACAGTTGTGTTTTCATTTTCATTGGTTTCCACGAATTTTTTAAATTCTTCTTTAATTTCCTGGTTGGCCCATTCATTCTTTAGTAGGATCCTCTTTAGCCTCCATGTATTTGAGTTCTTTCCATCTTTCCTCTTGTGACTGAGTTCTAGTTTCAAAGCACTGTGGTCTAAAAATATGCAGGGAATGATCCCAATCTTTTGGTACCAGTTGAGACCTGATCTGTGACCTAGGATGTGATCTATTCTGGAGAATGTTCCATGGGCAGTGGAGAAGAATGTGTATTCTGTTGCTTTGGGATGGAATGTTCTGAATATCACTGTGAAGTCCATTTGGTCCAGTGTGTCATTTAAAGTCTTTATTTCCTTGTTGATTTTTGCTTAGATGATCTGTTCATTTCAGTGAGGAGGGTGTTAAAGTCCCCCACTATTATTGTATTGTTGTCAATGTGTTTCTTTGCTTTTGTTATTAATTGCCTTATATAATTGGCTGCTCCCATGTTAGGGGCATAATATATACAATTCTTAGATCTTCTTGTTGGATAGACATTTTAAGTGGGGTATAATGTCCTTCCTTATCTCTTATTGCAGTCTTTGGTTTAAAATTCAATTTGTCTGATATAAGAATTGCCACCCCAGCTTTCTTTTGGTGTCCATTAGCATGGTAATGGTTTTCCACCCCCTCACTTTCAATCTGGGAGTGTCTTTGGGTCTAAAATGAGTCTCTTGCAAGCAGCATATCAATGGGTCTTGTGTTTTTATCCAATCTGATACCCTGTGTCTTTTGATTGGGGCATTTAGCCCATTTACATTCAGAGTAACTATTGAAATATATGAATCTAGTGCCATTGTATTGACTTAAGTTGACTGTTACTGTATATTGTCTGTGTTCCTTTCTGGTCTATGTTTCTTTTAGGCTCTCTGTTTGCTTAAAGGACCCCTTTCAATATTTCTTGTAGGGCTGGTTTCGTGTTTGCAAATTCCTTTAGTTTTTGTTTGTCCTGGAAGCTTTTTATCTCTCCTTCAATTTTCAATGACCTCCTAGCTGGATATAGTATTCTTGGCTGCATATTTTTCTCATTTAGTGCTCTGAATATGTCCTGCCAGTCCTTTCTGGCCTGCCAGGTCTCTGTGGATAGGTCTGTTGCCAATCTAATGTTTCTACCATAGTAAGTTACAGATCTCTTGTCCCGAGCTGCTTTCAGGATTTTCTCTTTGTCTCTGAGACTTGTAAGTTTTACTATTAGATGTCGGGGTGTTGGCCTTTTTTATTGATTTTGAGAATGGTTCTCTGTGCCTCCTGGATTTTGTTGCCTGTTTCCTGCCCCAAATTAGGGAAGTTCTCTGCTCTAATTTGCTCCAATATACCTTCTGCCCCTCTCTCTCTTTCTTCTTCTTCTGGGATCCCAATTATTCTAATATTATTTCATCTTATGGTATCACTTATCTCTCAAATTCTGCCCTCATGATCCAATAGTTGTTTCTCTCTCTTTTCTCAGCTTCTTTATTTTCCATCATTTGGTCTTCTATATCACGAATTCTCTCTTCTGCCTCATTTATCCTAGCAGTTAGCACCCCCATTTTTTATTGCACCTCATTAATAGCCTTTTTGATTTCAACTTGGTTAGATTTTAGTTCTTTTATTTCTCCGGAAAGGGTTTCTCCAGTATCTTCCATGCTTTTTTGAAGCCCAGCTAG
>NW_022592255.1:0-3897 GCF_004348235.1 Phoca vitulina
GCCACACACTAGATTTTGGGTGTATTTTGGTCTGTTAAAAGAAAGTCCCTCCCAAAATTTTAAAGAAAGAAAAACTTATATATGTACAAAAATAAGGGTTGATATGATGAAGGGATGGAATATGACTGTAAAGATGGAAATTATAAAAAATTTTAAAAAAGGATTTGATAAGTTGTTTGAAAAAAGAAAGAAGAGGATTAAAAAAAAAAGAAAGAAAGAAAAAAGGGAGAGAATGTGATCAGGCAGGGGAGTAGAAAAAAACCATACACTAGAGATTTAGAGTATATTTTGATCTGTTAGAAGAAACTATCTCAAGATTTTAAAGAGAGAACAACTTATATATATATGCCAAAAATACGGGTAACTACTATGAAGGGATAGAATATGACTTTAAAAATGAAAAATAAAAATGTTTTTTTTTAAAAAAGGGATTGATAAGATGTTGGTTGAAAAAGGGAAAAAGAAAAATTCAAAAAAAAAGAAAAAAGGAAAAAAGAAAAAAAGACAGTTAAAAAATAATTAACAATAATTAATAATAAATAAATAAATAATTAATAAATAAATAATAATTAATAAATAATTAATAATTAATTTAATTTCCTGGTTGACCCATTCATTCTTCAGTAGGATGCTCTTTAGCCTCCATGTATTTGAGTTCTTTCCGACTTTCCTCTTCTGATTGAGTTCTAGTTTCAAAGCATTGTGGTCTGAAAATATGCAGGGGATGATCCCAATCTTCTGGTACCAGTTGAGACCTGATTTATGACCTGGGATGTGATCTATTCTGGAGAATGTTCCATGGGCACTAGAGAAGAATGTGTATTCCGTTGCTTTGGGATGGAATGTTCTGAATATGTCTGTGAAGTCCATTTGGTCCAGTGTGTCATTTAAAGTCTTTATTTCCTTGTTGATCTTTTGCTTAGACGATCTGTCCATTTCAGTGAGGGGGGTGTTAAAGTCCCCCACTATTATTGTATTGTTGTCGATGTGTTTCTTTGCTTTTGTTATTAATTGCCTTATATAATTGGCTGCTCCCATGTTAGGGGCATAGATATTTACAATTGTTAGATCTTCTTGTTGGATAGACCCTTTAAGTAGGATATAGTGTCCTTCCTCATCTCTTATTACAGTCTTTGGTTTAAAATCTAATTTGTCTGATATAAGGATTGCCACCCCAGCTTTCTTTTCGTGTCCATTAGCATGGTAAATGGTTTTCCACCCCCTCACTTTCAATCTGGGGGTATCTTTAGGTCTAAAATGAGTCTCTTGCAGACAGCATATCGATGGGTCTTGTTTTTTAATCCAATCTGATAGCCTGTGTCTTTTGATTGGGGCATTTAGCCCATTTACATTCAGGGTAACTATTGAAAGATAGGATTTAGTGCCATTGTATTGCCTGTAAAGTGACTGTTACTGTATATTGTTTGTGTTCCTTTCTGGTCTATGTTGCTTTTAGGCTCTCTCTTTGCTTAGAGGACCCCTTTCAATATTTGTTGTAGGGCTGGTTTTGTGTTTGCAAATTCCTTTAGTTTTTGTTTGTCCTGGAAGCTTTTTATCTCTCCTTCAATTTTCAATGACAGCCTAGCTGGATATAGTATTCTTGGCTGCATATTTTTCTCATTTAGTGCTCTGAATATGTCCTGCCAGTCCTTTCTGGCCTGCCAGGTCTCTGTGGATAAGTCTGTTGCCAATCTAATGTTTCTACCATTGTAGGTTACATATCTCTTCTCCCGAGCTGCTTTCAGGATTTTCTCTTTGTCTCTGAGACTCGTAAGTTTTACTATTAGATGTCGGGGTGTTGACCTATTTTTATTGATTTTTAGTGGGGTTCTCTGTGCTTCCTGTATTTTGATGCCTGTTCCCTTCCCCAGATTAGGGAAGTTCTCTGCTATAATTTGCTCCATTATACCTTCTGCCCCTCTCTCTCTTTCTTCTTCTTCTGGGATCTCAATTATTCTAATGTTGTTTCGTCTTATGGTATCGTTTATCTCTCGAATTCTGCCCTCGTGATCCACTAGTTGTTTATCTCTCTTTTTCTCAGCTTCTTTATTTTCCATCATTTGGTCTTCTATCTCACTGATTCTTTCTTCTGCCTCATTTATCCTAGCAGTTAGTGCCCCCATATTTGATTGCACCTCATTAATAGCCTTTTTGATTTCTACTTGGTTAGATTTTAGTTCTTTTACTTCTCCAGAAAGGGTTTCTCTAATAACTTCCATGCTTTTTTCAAGCCCAGCTAGTATCTTTAAAGTGATGATTCTGAACTCTAGATCTGACATCGTACTAATGTCCGTATTGAGTAGGTCCCTGGCAGTCGGTACTACCTCTTGTTCTTTTTGTTGAGGTGATTTTTTCCGTCTTGTCATTTTGTGCAGAGGAGAATAGATTAATGAGAGAACAAAATGCTAGCAGGGTAACAACGTCCCCAGAAAATATACTCTAAACAAATCAGAAAAGACCTGAATTAGTGGGAAAAGAAAGGGAAAGAGAGAAAAAAGAAAAAGAAAGAAAAAAAGAAAAAAGAAAAAGATAAAGATAAAAACAAACAAAAGCAGGACAAAACAAAACAAAACAAAAACAGAATGTGATCAAATATGATCAGGCTGGATTATAGATTAGTGCCACACACTAGATTTTGGGTGTATTTTGGTCTGTTAAAAGAAAGTCCCTCCCAAAATTTTAAAGAAAGAAAAACTTATATATGTACAAAAATAAGGGTTGATATGATGAAGGGATGGAATATGACTGTAAAGATGGAAATTTTAAAAAATTTTTAAAAAGGATTTGATAAGTTGTTTGAAAAAAGAAAGAATAGGATTAAAAAAAAAAGAAAGAAAGAAAGAAAAAAGGGAGAGAATGTGATCAGGCAGGGGAGTAGAAAAAAACCATACACTAGCGATTTAGAGTATATTTTGATCTGTTAGAAGAAACTATCTCAAGATTTTAAAGAGAGAACAACTTATATATATATATGCCAAAAATATGGGTAACTATTATGAAGGGATAGAATATGACTTTAAAAATGAAAAATAAAAATGTTTTTTTTTAAAAAAGGGATTGATAAGATGTTGGTTGAAAAAGGGAAAAAGAAAAATTTAAAAAAAAAGAAAAAAGGAAAAAAGAAAAAAACAGTTAAAAAAAATAATTAACTTTGAAAGACTAAAGAATCATGGTAAAAAAGCCATGAATTCTATGTGCAGTATTCCCCTAGCGCTGGAGTTCTCCCGTTCTCATTGATCGGTAAACTTGGTCTTGGCTGGCTGTTCTCGCTGATCTTCTGGGGGAGGGGCCTGTTGCCGTGGTTCCCAAATGTCTTTGCCGGAGGCGGAATTGCCCTGCCCTTGCCCGGTCCGGGCTAAGTAATCTGCTCGGGTTTGCTCTCGGGAGCTTTTGTTCCTTGCAAGCTTTCCGTACAGCTTTGGAGGCGGAGAGTGAAAATGGCGGCCTCCCAGTCTCCGCCCCGGCGGAGCCGAGAACTCGGGGTCCCGCTCCTCAGCGAGCCCCCAGAGAAAAGCCGTCAGTCACTCCCGTCTCCCCGGTCTCCGGCCACACTCCACGCTCACCCGGCCTGTGACCGCGCCTTTCTATCTGGCACCCGACCCCGGGTGGAGTCTCCAAACCCAGCAGATCCCCGCGGTGCGTTCCTGCACCTCTCCTCCCGGGGGAAGAAGGTGAGTCTCCCCGGATCTGCCGCTTGTTGGGTCCCTGCTGGAGGAGCAGTGGCCTGACTGTGCCGCGGATCACGGTTTATAGCAACCCCGAGCTGAGAGCCCGCGACTGGGCTCTGTCTCTGCAGCCGGCTTCCCTGGTCCGATACCTGGGAGCTCTGCCGCACTCAGGCACCCCCGGTCTTTCTGTGACCCCGAGGGTCCTGAGACCACACTGTCCCGCGAGGGT
>NW_022592256.1:0-3896 GCF_004348235.1 Phoca vitulina
GATCAACATCAACTTATGGTAAAATAGCTTACCTATTTTATGTGTTTTTTTTTTTTTTTTTCAATCCCTAAAAAAACCAGAGAAGTATTCTCATGGCTATTTTTTCAAATCATGGAAGAGAAATGAGCAAAACCCAACATACATGGAACTTGTCCCATATGCCAGGCATGGTGCTGAAGTGCCCCATCATCTTACAATAAATCTAAGACATCCATCCCACAGAGGAGGAAAGAAAGGCTGGAAAAAATAGGATGAGTCCACAGGGACACAGCAGAGATGTGAACCCAGATCTGTCCTACCATCCGGTCGTTCTCAGGATTCTCATGACCCCCATTTTGTTATTTTGCCCATAATCGCATACTTTTCATGAGGAAAATCGGCTGCTCTCAAGAATCCCTGGCTAGCTCTCGAACAGAGGTGGTCACTTTGAGCACATGAAGTACTCACGCTGTTTCCTGCTCATTTGCAGTGGAATACACTCTGGGCTTTCTTTTTCTCTAAGACCTTGGAAAGAAACATGGTTTCACAATGCATCTAGGGTTAAAAGGACAGTTTTCTTCTAAAATGTCTACTTCTCTGAAACTCATACGCTTTGTTCCAAATCTGTGGTCTGAATTCTTGGATTCATTATTCACATGGTTCCTTTTTGAATCGTGAACCTTAGTAAAGTTGTACAGGCTCTGTGCTAGGCTCTGTGGGGGACCAGCAGTGAAAAAGACAGACAAACCCCACTTGCTCACCTTCAAGAAGAACCGTATATATAAAACTAACCAATGAAGACACTAAGTCTAGATATTATGACTGTATTATCCAGGGCAATAAGATAAGAAGAGGACCTCTATGAGTTCAATTCTATAGTGTCTTGTGTGTACGTCTTAAGAGGTCTTTTGAACAGAAAGATCTTTGAACCTATGCTTCTCTATTTTAGTTTTTTGGGGAACCGGTATGGATGGTGTTTATTTTGGGAAATAGAGTAAATATTCCCAAGTTTGGAAGAGTCAGCCTATCAGAAGATGCAAACCCAACATTCCATTTCTAAAACAGGACACCTCAATCATCAGACCTCTTTCTCTGGGGAATGGCCGGCAAGCGTCTTCAGCAATTATACCAGTCAGAGGAGAAACTCCCATGACTTCCGTGGGCCATAAAAATCTGATACCATCAGCAAACTGGAAGGCATTTCCAGTGAAGGTGGCTTCACATACAAAAGCAGCAGAACTGAGTACCACAAGCTCATGGCAAACCGCCAGGCCTGTTCCAGGACCCAGCCCTGCTCAGTGATGCTTATTCATCTGGGAGACTAATCCTAAATCTCAAATCCAAGCTGTGGGGCAAATAAGGCACCCAGGGGAGACTTTCTGTGCACCTGAGCACTCAGAGACACGCTCCACTTGCAAACATGTGAAAGAACCTGAAAAAGTAATCTTTTTTTAAGTCTTTAAAACATGAGAGAGCTTATTAAGACAGGGAGGAATTGCTAAGCCAATATGACAGAGAAACTGCTTACGTGGATAGGTACATCAACTGGGAAGAAAAGTTTGCCCTAAGGGTACTTGTCAAGCCCAGAAATTTTTAGATTTCCTTCTGACAGCCTAAGGGGGCAAAGGGGATAGAAATGACAGGTTTGGCAAGGTCTTTTTTTTATAGTAATGGAACTGTTCTAAAATAAGCTTATTGTGATGGTTATATAATTCTTTATATATGCTAAAAATTCGTGGACTTGTACACTTAAAATGGATGAATTGTATGATATGTGAATTGTATCTCAATAAAGGTTGGGGGGGAACTCAGTGAAGTGAGATCGCTTTCTATTTCAGGGCAAAGTTAGGGGGAATCTGTCTTCTAGAAGCTGGCTGGCCTCCCCCTTCCCCACCCCAACTGATCTGCTCTGGTTGCCAGGCACATGTTTACCTTAGAGACAGAGCACCCCCTCCCCCCAGGGTTCTGAGCCTTCAGTTGAGACCCATAGAACACTGGCCCTTGGAGGCAGAGCTGTGGAGCCCTACACAGCCATGGAGGGCCTGCTGCCTGCCATCAGATCCACTTTCCAGTTGGTCCTAGAGCCCCTGTGGGGTGCCCTGCTGGTGATTTCTGAAAGCTGGAGACATGTTGCAGTTCTCCATGAGTTTCCCTGGGAGATCCTGGCATATATTGTAATACTGGTTGTGACAGCGAAGAAACGACACATTTGGAGAAGTGTGAAGGTGCTCGGCAAAAGGTGTTTGGCCCACGCTCAAGTCTGTGGAAAAGGTAGTGGGAATATGGGACCAATGACACAAGCTGGTGATGCCCTAGGGCTGCCCGGGGTGGAGGCCAGTCTTCCCACATTACAAACCTTATGCTTCTCAGCAGTAAGTACTAAACGCTGTAGGCTGGCACTTCAGAACAGCATTGACTTTCTGAAAATGGCGCAGAAGACCCAGCCTCCTAAACTTTCCCAAGTGACTGGTGATAGACCCATCTTAAGAACATCAGAGAAGAATGGAAAACAACTTTGGAAGAAAATAATGGATGATTTGAATGGAAACACTCACGTTCTAGAGAGTCCAGAACTGCTCGCCCAAGAAATGGCGAGATGGAAGCAGAGACTCCAGGAAACGGAGCAGGAGAAAGAAAGGCTAGAGCAGTCGAACGCAGGAATGCAGCGGGCTCTGAAAGATAAAGTCAGCCAGTTAATACCACTGGGTGAAAACCTTCTGAAGGCCATCTCCTGGCCTGGTCTCCTTGGAGATCTCTTGGGTCACGTCAACTGGGAAGTCAAGCAAAAGAGGGAAGCAGAAAAGGACAATCAGCCCATCCATCGGTCAGAGGGTGATCTGAAGGGTGTCACTGATGATGCTGATTCCAATGTGTCCCTTCAAAGTGCTGAAGAGAAAAATGAGGAACTCGCCAGACAACTGTGGGAAGAAAAGCGAATGAATGAAGAGCTTATGGGACAAATAACAGATCTTCGAGCCAAGGAAGCCTCTTTGCAGAGGGAAAATTCACAGTTTCAAAGTGAGATTCAGCAGTTGAAACGGAAGCTTCAAATTCTGCCTCAATTATATCAAGAATACACCAGGGAACTTGAGAGAAAATCATTGGAGAAGGAAGCGCAGTGCTCAGACATTGAGAAGAGTCTTTCCTACACGTGTGGAAACATCGAGTCCGCAACTCAGATTCGCAACTTCTACAAGAAGATGGCCGAAGACACCCGCAGAGAACTGGAGGAGAACACCTCGCACTATCTAAAGGACGTCCTCTTCTATGCGAATAAAGTCCAGGAGAGCTGGATGGCAGCTGTGCTCACCGAGCGAAAAGTCAAGGAGCTAAGGAAAGAAAATGATCACATCAGGCAAATGTTGGCCAAAGCGGAGTTCAACTTCCCGCCTTTCCCAAGTGGCCGTTTTGCTCCTGCTCCCCCACAGGCAGCCCACGGAGGCCCAGAAGTCTCAGGGGACCCCCTGGATCATCAGCACCGCCAGGAAGGAGAAGAGCCAGGCCGCGAGGGCCCACGCATCCAGGGACACCTGCAGGTTTGACTGAGCTCACCGCAACCCGGTCCTGAACTCCCACAACCACGGCATAACATCTGCATGTGTTTCCTGTCTTTAAAGTAGTTTTGACTTATCTCTTTTTGGTTTAGATACTGCTATTTAATTGATATTACAATTGCTTTTATTCAAGTAGATTTAGCATTATAGTTTTCAGATAGTATTTCTCCAGTAAAGTGTCATTTCCTATAATTCTTACCAATATATTGTTTTCACATCATCAGACCCTCTAGAATTAGATAATATTAAGTATTGTATTTTGATTTAAATTAAAGATCCACAATTACTTTAACAACTATTGAAATTTGGCATGGATACAAACATTTAAAATAACATTTTTCTATGGCATGAGCATTTTTGTAT
>NW_022592257.1:0-3893 GCF_004348235.1 Phoca vitulina
TGGGAGGATGGGTTAGCCTGGTGATGGGTATTGAGGAGGGCACGTTCTGCATGGAGCACTGGGTGTTATGCACAAACAATGAATCATGGAACACTATATCTAAAACTAATGATGTAATGTATGGGGATTAACATAACAATAAAAAATTTAAATTAAAAAAAATTGTTAAGATGGTAAAGTTTATGCTATATATAAATGCCACCATAAAAAAAATGGGAAAAAAAAAACAATTCAGTGAAGAAAGGATAGTCTTTTCACTAAATGCTGCTGTAATAATCGGATATCTTTAATATGGGGGTATTCAGGTTATCTATTTCTCTTTGAGATTTGGTGGTTTGTATCTTTCAAAGAATTCTTCCATTGCAACTGTTTTCTAACTTATTAGCATAACTTTTTAAAAATAATGTTACTTTGGTTATCTTTTAAACATCTGTGGAATATGTGGTGATGTTGCCTCCCTCATTCCTCATGTTAGTAATTTGTATCTATATTTTAACCAACTTTAATCTTCCCAATGAACCAACTTTTGGTGTCATTCATTTCCAGTGTTGTTTTCCCACTTTCTGTTGCCTTCATTTCTACTCTGATCTTTATTATTTTCTTTCTTCTGTTGACTTTGAGTTTCATTTGCCCTTTTAAAAATTAGTTTCTTGAAGAAGAAGCTGAAATCCTTGATTTGAGATATTCTTTTCCAAGTTAGGCATTTACTGTTGTAAATTTCCCAAGAACTGCCTTATCAACAACCCAAATTTTGATATGTTGTCTTTATATTTTCATTCAATTCATATACTTTTTAATTTCCCTTTTGATTTATTCTTTGACCAGTTAGTTATTTAGAATAGTGTTATCTAGTTTCCAAATATTGGGGCATTTTTCTCAATGATTTTCTGTTATGGATTTCTAATTTAATTCCAAGATGGACAGAGAATGTATTTTGTACAACTTGAATACTTTCTCTGTTTACTTGTTCTATTAAGAAAGAGATTGAAATCTCTGATTGTAATTGGGGATTTGTCTATTTCTCTTTGTAGTTCTCAGATTTTGCATCATTTATTTTGAAGTTCTTCTATTAGGTACATACATGTATATGATTATTATGCCTTCTTGATGATTTGATCTTTTTATTATTTGAAACCGATCATATTTATCTCTGGTAATATGTTTTGCCCTGAAGTTCACTCTGTCTCATATTAATAATGTCATTTCAGTTTTGTTTTGTTTTGTTTTTTGAATAGTGTGATGGACACACTCAAGATGACCCTCATCGTCATGCCTTTCTTTTGTGCCCTCCCCATGAACACTGGTGGAACCTATCTATGACTTGCTTCTAACCAATAGAATATGGAAAATGCGATGGGATGTCACTCCATTTTTTTCTGTGTTTGATTTTGGATAGTTTTTATTGCTGTATGTTAAAGTATATTAATTTTTTTCCTGCTAGGTCTAATCTGCTATTAATTTCATCCAGGTATTTTTCACTCAGACATTGTAGTGTTTATCTCTAGATCTAGAACTTGAATTGGAATCTTTTCCTAAAAAATTTTCCATGTCTCTACTTAACTTTTGAACATATGGAATATGATTATAATAATAGTTTTGATGTCCTTGTATGCTAATTTCAACATCGGGATCAGTTCTGGGTAACTTTCAATTGATTGATTTTTCTCTTTATTATAGATAATATTTTCCTGGATCTTTCCATGTCTGGTGATCTTTGATTGTATGAAAGGCAGTGAAAATTTTATCTTGTTGGTGCTGGATATTTTAAATTTCTATACAATTTTTTGAGGTTTTTGTTGTATTATGTATTTCAGTTACTTGAAAACACTTTGATTCTTTTGGGTCTCACGTTTCAGATTTGTTCGGCAAGGCCATAGCAGTTAATTTTTCTCTATTACTGGAGCAAAACCCTCCTAAGGCACACTACTCAATTCTCCTATGAATTATGATAATCACTAATCTGGCTGGTGGGAAAAAGCACTATTCTTGGCCCTGAGTATGTTTCTTTCCATGACCTTACAAAATTTCATGTGTGTCCTGATTAATGATTGCTGAATATTCAGGTGAGACCCGTTGCAGATCTCTGGGGTCCTCTGCAGATCTCCCCTCCTTAGTACTCTGTCCTGCAAACTCTAGTTGCCTTGGTCTTCCTGGACTCAATCCATTTTCTTTTTTTTTTAAATTTTTTATTGTTATGTTAATCACCATACATTACATCATTAGTTTTAGATGTAGTGTTCCGTGATTCATTGTTTGTGCATAACACCCAGTGCTCCATGCATAACATGCCCTCCCCAATACCCATCACCAGGCCAACCCATCCTCCCACCCCCTCCCCTCTAGAACCCTCAGTTTGTTTTTCAGAGTCCACCGTCTCTCATGGTTCGTCTCTCCCTCCGATTTCCCCCCCTTCATTCTTCCCCTCCTGCTATCTTCTTCTTTTTTTTTTTTCTTAACATATATTGCATTATTTGTTTCAGAGGTACAGATCTGAGACTCAACAGTCTTGCAAAATTCATAGCGCTTGCCAGAGCACATACCCTCCCTAGTGTCTATCACCCAGTCACCCCATCCCTCCCACCCCACCCCCCACTCCAGCAACCCTCAGTTTGTTTCCTAAGATTAAGAATTCCTCATATCAGTGAGGTCATATGATACATGTCTTTCTCTGATTGACTTATTTCGCTCAGCATAATACCCTCCAGTTCCATCCACGTCATTGCAAATGGCAAGATCTCATTCCTTTTGATGGCTGCGTAATATTCCATTGTATATATATACCACTTCTTCTTTATCCATTCATCTGTCGATGGACATCTTGGCTCTTTCCACAGTTTGGCTATTGTGGACATTGCTGCTATAAATATCAGGGTGCATGTACCCCTTCGGATTCCTACATTTGTATCTTTGGGGTAAATACCCGGTAGTGCGATTGCTGGATCGTATGGTAGCTCTATTTTCAACTTTTTGAGGAATCTCCATACTGTTTTCCAAAGTGGCTGCACCAGCTTGCATTCCCACCAACAGTGTAGGAGGGTTCCCCTTTCTCCGCATCCCCACCAACATCTGTCATTTCCTGACTTGTTAATTTTAGCCATTCTGACTGGTGAGGTGGTATCTCATTGAGGTTTTGATTTGGATTTCCCTGATGCCCAGCGATGTTGAGCACTTTTTCATGTGTCTGTTGGCCATTTGGATGTCTTCTTTGGAAAAATGTCTGTTCATGTCTTCTGCCCATTTCTTGATTGGATTCTTTGTTCTTTGGGTGTTGAGTTTGATAAGTTCTTTATAGATTTTGGATACTAGCCCTTTATCTGATATGTCATTTGCAAATATCTTCTCCCATTCTGTCGCTTGTCTTTTGGTTTTGTTGACTGTTTCCTTTGTTTTGCAAAAGCTTTTTATCTTGATGAAGTCCCAATAGTTCATTTTTGCCCTTGCTTCCCTTGCCTTTGGCAATGTTTCTAGGAAGAAGTTGCTGCGGCTGAGGTCGAAGAGGTTGCTGCCTGTGTTCTCCTTTAAGATGTTGATGGACTCCTGTCTCACATTGAGGTCTTTCAACCATTTGGAGTCTATTTTTGTGTGTGGTGTAAGGAAATGGTCCAGTTTCATTCTTCTGCAAGTGGCTGTCCAATTTTCCCAACACCATTTTTGAAGAGACGGTCTTTTTTCCATTGGACATTCTTTCCTGCTCTGTCAAAGATTAGTTGACCATAGAGTTGAGGGTCCATTTCTGGGCTCTCTATTCTATTCCATTAATTGATGTGTCTGTTTTTGTGCCAGTACCATACTGTCTTGATGATGACAGCTTCATAATAGAGCTGGAAGTCCAGAATTGTGATGCCACCAGCTTTGCTTTTCTTTTTCAACATTCCTCTGGCTATGCGGGGTCT
>NW_022592258.1:0-3892 GCF_004348235.1 Phoca vitulina
GATTTCTGTCTCTTTAGATGTTTCACTTTCTGCAGGATTTAATGATTGAAAAATGTTAGTCATTTTCAACCTGTGGTTGAGCTGCAGGAACCACAGAACAGGAACCCCACTGTGGCAGGAGTTGGAAGCAAAAAGCTTTTTTGTGTGGGTTCACTTACTATTTTAATTCTGCTGTATTATTAGTGGGCTTCCAAGGTATGGTTGTTACTTCTCCTATTTACTGCTCTTTCCCTGCTTCCTGTATCATTTATGTCCCCCCTGCCCCCATTACCTTCCCTCCCTAAGGCAGGGGATCCTGCCAGCAGGGAGGCCACTGTGGGAAAAGCCAGATTTGCCATAGGCTCAGGTGACTCTGCTACTAACTTGGTTCATACCCTCAGGCCAATGATTTCATGGTTCTGGGGCTAATTTTCTTCATCTTAAACCAGGGATATTATGAACTGTTTCACAGGGTTGTGAAAATTAAATGGGACCCCATGTTGTAGGCCGAGTCCAGAGATCAGGGAGCGGTGAGCCGTTCTGTTCATTCACAGGGAGCTGCTACTCTAAGTATTCTTTGCATGAAGACGGCAGCTCTGCTTTGGCCATGTGTTCTGAATGTTTTTCCTCCTGGCCCCCAACATTTCTTACCATACTATTCTTCTCATTAGCCAAAGTTTAATAAGTGCAGATCATGGGCCAGGACACTGCGGTTAAGTACTTCATGAAAAGCACTTAATTATTTCTCAGAATCTATACAATAGCTATTATTTGCATCCCAATTTATTAAAGACAAAGTGGAAATTCAGAGGCATTAAGTGAACTCTCAGGTTCATACCATCAGTTGCCAAGGCAGGACTCGGTGAGGTCTTTCTGACTCCGGAGCCTAGGCTCTTAACCAGCAGTTACACCAGCTCTTAAATTCTCCAGCTCACAGGCCACCCACTCCCACAACCTATAGAATGCCAGTCTGTCCCACACCCAGTTTAGCTCCTATAACTCTCTTGTATCTAATTTCTGCTGTTCCGTGGGGGTGGCCGGGTGTGTATTTCTGACCTCCCGGGAGGCAGGGATCATAGCCCGCATATCCCTCCTAAACCACCCAGCGCCTTGCAGGGCAGACTCGGTACACGGGAGACATGGGCTCTTCAATCCAAGGGAAAAGAAACTGACCAGGCAGAGATCAAGAGTAAATAAAGTGCAAGAAGAGTACAGCAGGAAGAGGAGAGGAAGGAGGGAGAAAAAGAATTCAAGGGAAAGGAAGCAAGGTCAAATATTTGCTGAGTGCCTTAGTGCCTGTCATCGGACCTAAGGATCTCTAAGGGTCTCTGAGTAGGAGTACTCAACGCGCTGGGCACGGAAATCGGCCTAATCTTTCCAGACCAGGAACCAAGGCTCAGCAAACAAAGAGCTCAGCGCGTCTGGGTGGCCGACTTGCACCCACAATCGCGCATGCATGGCAGGGATTTGATGGGGTACCTGGTTCTGGTACTTCCTTGCCAGGGTCAGGGTGGTAAAAACGCAGGCTGCTCTCTCCCCACTGATCCCTTAGGGAGCCAGGGCACAAAGCGGGCACCCCTCTGAGTGTCCGCGAAGACCTGTTACTCAGCAATTTTAAGTTTGCAAGGCACACCTCTCCTCCCTCCTCACTTTGAACTCAGCTCCCCTAGTCCCTGCCAGACTGCGGGGGCACATCTTCCTTTTCTTTCGAGCCAAGCCAGAGGAGTGCGTTATGAGGGATCTCTTCCTCTTCGCTCCGCGGGGGCCCAGGACCAGCCGCCCGCGGAGCCCCCGGCCGCCGCGGCGGCGCTTCGGGGGGGAGGTGGCTCCAAGGTGACGCGCGGCCGCCTCCGCCCCCTGTAGGCGGGGCTGGCGAGCGGGGGCCGAGGAAGTCGGACGGCCCCGGAGGTGCCCCGCCCCCGCCGCGTCCCGGCTGCTCCTGCGCGTGCGAGCTGCCGCGGCGGCGGGTCCCGGCAGGTGAGGGGCGCGCGCCGGCCGGTCGGCCGGCAGCCCCCGCGACGCAGCCTCGGACAGGTGAGGGGGGCGCCGGGCTCACCTGGCAGCGCGAGCGGAAGGGGCGCGGGGGTCGCCGCCTGCTCTCTTCCGGGGCCGGGCGTCTGCTTGCCACCGAGGTGAGGCGTTGGGGAGCCTGAGGGTTCGGGATAGGAATTCAGTGGAGCTCCTTCCCGGGAGCTGCGGGTTCCGGAATCCAAAAGGGGTGCCAAGGTCGGGAGGCCGAAATCCGAGGCGGGTGGTCCTGGAGAGCGCACGAAGGGCGGGCGGCTTGCCCCAGGAATTCTTGGCTTTTTAAAGGACACACCTTTGGTCCCCTCGGGGCGCAGTGGAGTTAGTCACCGCCACCGGCCGGACTCTTTCTGCAGAGGTGAGCCCCTCATTTGTGTGGGATTTGATGCGCTCCCTTCGTGGAGACCTGGAGGTTCAAAAACAGAAACGAAGGACGTTATTGACAAAAGGGTTATTCCATCAAGAATATATAATGATTATAAACATGTATGTATCTTTCTACAGAGCCTCAAAATATATAAAGGAATATTGAGTCTTCCAATTCATGAATATAAAATATCTCTCCATTTGATTAGATACTGATTTCTTTCATCAGAGCTTTGTAGTTTTCCACATGGAGATCCTGTTTAGATTCATATAAGTATTCCATTTTTTGATGCTTTCAATAATATTTTTTTTAATTTTAAATTCCAGTTGTTCATTACTGGCATACAGGAAAGCAATTGACTTTAGTGTATTAGCCTTGTTTCATGTGCCATACTTGCTTACTATTGCCAAGAGTTATTTTGTAGATTCCTTGGGATTTTCTACATGAACTATTAGGTCATCTATGAATAAAGATTGTATTTCTTCCTTTTCAATCTACACAACTTTTTTTTTTTTTTTTTTTTTTTTTTTTTGGTCTTATTGCACTAGTTGAGACCACTACTACAATGTATAATAGGAATGGTGAGAAAAGACCATCCTTGCATTGATTCCAAACTCAGGGGGAAAGCATCCATTTTTTCACCATTTAATATAATGTTAGCTGCAGGGTTTTCATAGACAATCTTCATCAGGTTGATAAAGTTTCCCTCTACTTCTAGTTTGCTTAGAGTTATTATCAAAAATGGTTGTTGGCTTTTGTCAAATACTCTTTCTACATCAGTTGACATGATCATATGATTTCTCTTCGTTAGGCTGTTGATATGATGGATTACATTGATTGGTTTTTTATTGTGAAATCAGCGTTTCATAAGTGCAATAAACCCTACTTGTTTGTGGTGTATAAATATTTTTACCCATTGTTGGATTTGATCTGCTAATGATTAGTTTAGAATTTTGCATCCGTGCTCATGAGAATTATCAGTCTGTATTTTACGTTTCTTGTAATATCTATCTGGTTTTATTATTAAAGTTCTTCCTTTTTTTCTTTCTCCCTCTCTCCCTTCTTTGCATCCTTCCCTAGGGGCTCCTTCTCAGAGACCTCTGCATCTGGCTGCTAGTTCAACCGTACTGCATTGTTATACTGAAGCTCTGTCAGTGTGGTAGCAAGGTATGGGTGAGGGAAAGCATTTTATAATCTTATGGGTTATTTTCAGCCTGTTAGTGGACCTGTTTATCTGGGCTATGGATGTTCACAAGTGTTTCTTCAGAGGTATAATTCCCCCTTCTCCTTCCACATGGCTTTGGCGAAACAGAAAGGCAAGTGGGAGTTGAAATGGGAAAAATTATTTTCTCCATCTGAGATAAGGCAAGATGGATATAGTTTTTCTGCCCCTTGGAAGGCAGTGCTACCTTACAGAGCCCTCTTGAAGAATATGTCACAATAAAGAATCTTCCCCTTCCCCTTCCAAAGTCACAAAAGGGACTTTGTGACTGTGAGAATCTGATGGAGTTCCTAGAGGTA
>NW_022592259.1:0-821 GCF_004348235.1 Phoca vitulina
AGACAAATACCATATGATTTCAGTAATATGTAGTATCTAAAAAACAAACCAAATGATCAAACAAAAACAAAAACACACTCATAAATACAGAGAACAAACATGGTTGCCAGAGGGGAGGGCAAAATAGGCGAAGGGGATTAAGAGGTACAAACTTATAATTATAAATAAATAAAACACAGGGATGAAAAGTACAGCATAGGGAATATAGTCAATAATATTGTGATAATATTGTATGGTGACAGATGGTAACCACACTTTTCATGGTAAGCATTACATAATGCATAGATTTGTCAAATCACTATGTTGTATACCTGAAACTAATATATCATGTCAACTATACTTCAATAATAAAAAGACTCAAAATTAACAATAATTAAATCTCATGTGAAATTTGTAATTGAAAAAAATTTTGATAAGAAAATCAAGATTTGGGATGCCTGGGTGGTTCAGTCAGTTAAGCATCTGCCTTTGGCTCAGGTCGTGATCCCAGGGTCCTGGGATCGAGTCCTGCATCAGGCTCCTTGCTCAGTGGGGAGCCTGCTTCTCCCTCTACCTGCTGCTCCCCCTGCTTGTGTGCTCTCTCTCTCTCTGGCAAATAAAAAAATAAATAAAATCTTTTAAAAAAAATCAATATTTTTTTACAGAACATAGAGATGAAATATTTGACCTGAAAAAACTGAACTTAGGACTCAGAGAGAAACAGGGGAGAAGTAACTGATTTTTTAAAATTCCCTAATTCCTTACAGGCATTTTTAATTTTTACAATCTTTGCCACATGCTATATGGATGTTTCTAGTTAGAAACATCATGGTTGTTTCGTG
>NW_022592259.1:3821-3885 GCF_004348235.1 Phoca vitulina
CAGGACATCTCGGCTGGCGGGGTCAGGAGCTGAGGGAGAGTCACACAATCAGATCCAGGACCCA
>NW_022592260.1:0-3881 GCF_004348235.1 Phoca vitulina
TCACTGCTGGACACGGTCTAGTCATCTTCGGAGTCAACTGCATTGGACGATCTTCTTGACCATGCTTGTAATGTGAGCACATTTGTATGGCTGCATTTAAGACTCTGGATCGAATGCAAAGGGCCAGCACTATGACCACTATGAAAACAAACAAACAAGAACAGGTTAAGAGTCCATATAAGGTGCTTCAAAACCAGGAACCCCAACTGCCCAGGTTGTTTGTCCAAATTGGTGAGTTTAGCAAACTGGCCAGGGAACCGTCCAGTCGAAGGTCTCAAGGCCAGCAGAGAGGACGCTGGTGAAATGGGCCTGAGCTTTTCCTGGATCACATACTCTCAGTCCGTATCAGGTGCCAATCATGAATTTCTTCATCCGATGAGGGGAGATTTCTGCTGAGGATAGGCCCCCACACACTCTACCAGCTGGTGCTGCCATTCACCAGCAGCTGAATGAACCAGGTGTCCCCAGTGGGACTCGACACCCCCCCAAGCCCCCCAACAAAGAAATGGTAAATATCATGTGTGATGCACATGCCCCCAGCTTCACGCGTGAATTCAACTGAATTTAAAATGAAAGACAGAAACCAAGAAAGCAGGGTTTGCGTCTCAGACAAAGGCAGGCGAGCTCACCCTGGCATTTGTTGGGGCCTTTTCCCCGGGGTGCACCACCCTCGGGGGGAGCTAGGAGGACACTGCCTAACTCAATCCCTGGCGGTGCTGCTGGGCTCACTCAGGGGGCGTTGCTTGACGTGGACTCGGGCCAGCGTGTATGGCAGCGACAGGTTAACAAGGACTGACTAGCCATCAGGGAAATGCAAATCAAGCCCACGATGAGATAGCAACTTACACCAGTTAGAATGGCAAAAATTAACAAAACAGGAAACAACAAATGTTGGTGAGGATGTGGAGAAAGGGGAACCCTCTTACACTGTTGGTGGGAATGCAAGCTGGTGCAGCCACTTTGGAAAACAGTATGGAGGTTCCTCAAGATGTTAAGAATAGAGCTACCTTACGACCCAGCAATTACACTACTAGGTATTTACCCCAAAGATACAGACATACTGAAAAGAAGGGCCACATGTACCCTAATGTTCATAGCAGCAATGTCCACAAAAGCCAAACTGTGGAAGGAGCCGAGATGCCCTTCAACAGACGAATGGATAAAGAAGATGTGGTTCATATATACAATGGAATATTATTTAGCCATCAGAAAGGATGAATACCCACCATTTGCATCAACATGGATGGAACTGGAGGGGATTATGCTAAGTGAAATAAGTCAAGCAGAGAAAGACAAGTATCATATGGTTTCACTTATATGTGGAACAGAAGGAATAGCAGGGAGGACATTAAGAGAAGGAAGGGAAAAATGAAGGGGGGAATCAGAGCGGGGGGACGAACCATGAGAGACTATGGACTATGGGAAACAAACTGAGGGTTTCAGAGGGGAGAGGGTGGGGGGATGGATGAGCCCAGTAATGGGTATTAAGAAGGGCACATATTGAATGGAGCACTGGGTGTTATACACAAACAATGAATCATGGAACACTACATCAAAAACTAATGAAGAACTGTATGGTGACTAACATAACATAATAAAATATAAAAAATAAAAATAATAAATGACAATTACAAAAAAATTTTTTTTAAATAAATAAATAAAAAACAAGGACTGAGCTGTTCTGGGCCACCCAACTCAGTGGAGGAAGGAGGCAAAGGAGAGGGCCCTGAGTGGGGGAGGGGCCGAGTCCAGGCCGGTAACACAGCCAGGTAGGGAGTTCCTCTTTGTCACTGTCCCAGGCTATGCAGCTCACACAACCCGACGTTTCCAGGGCTTGTGGTGATAATAGCATCAAACACACTCAGAGATCTCCCCGATTCTTACCTGCTTTGGGCCAGAGGTTGAGGAGCGACCCCAGCACTGACAGATGCGGACCTACACTGTCCGAGGTGGCCTCACACCTCTCCGAATCTGTGGGCTGGCCAGGGGGGCAGGGCTTTCTACCTGCACTTCACGCTAGCGCCGTGGCCGCGACCGGGACCTCTGTCGACTCTGGGTCTCCAGACACGTTCACAGACGCTGGAACGCCCTCGCTAGCGACCTGCGCGAGTGATGAGCACAGGCCAGGGGTTCGGAACATCAGCCACATGCCTGGGATCACGGGCTGGCTCTTCCCCAGGGAGCTCCTGAGCTCGGGTCACTCATCTCTGCACCTCAGTTTCTCCCTTTGAGGGGCAGGGAGAGAAAACCAATGCCCGGCACAGCCGTGGAGAGGGTTGAGCAAGACAACCTACGCAAAGTGTGCAGGGGTGATGGAGTTTTCTCTGAGAAAAGTGACACCAAGTTGTGACGTGTACGTGGGACATATTTACTGGGGGAACATGTGCTCTCGGCCA
Source organism: Phoca vitulina (assembly GCF_004348235.1). Taxonomy (NCBI): domain Eukaryota; kingdom Metazoa; phylum Chordata; class Mammalia; order Carnivora; family Phocidae; genus Phoca; species Phoca vitulina. Next base: position 2,397 of record NW_022592260.1, read on the forward strand.
CAGACATTGCCGACACCTCACGTTCACACCACACAGACGCACACAGAGCCGCCCCTGAAGCCTGTGCACACACCCACACCACGTAAAGGGAACACCGCTGTCCCCAGGGACTGTAGCACTGGCCACGGTCCTTTACCTGGAAAATCCTTCCTTCCAGAAACGTCCCCGTTCCTCATTCCCAGCAGGAAGCTGGAAATAGGTGACCTTCCAGACTAAAACCAACAAGAGAGCCCCACCTTTCCTTTCTTACGGATTTTTCCTCAGTAAGTAAGTGACTCTAAAACACGTACCATGTTCACCGGGTCTGGAGGACACCTGCAGTTACAGAGAACACCGCGAGGGTCAGGTCATGCTGTACATTGTTTGCACGGGGCTTTCGTTCTCTGGGTGAGTCTAGCAAACCAGACGGGAGACAGTGGTTGACTTCAGGGAACCCCAAAGCAAGAATAAAGCAAACATACTTATGCCAAAAGACACCAACTTTCCCTGGAGAATCAGTGTCTCAGGCCCATTTTGATTGGCAATTGCAAAATTCTTTTCCAAGGAGAGAATTTGCTGCAGACTGAGGTGCTCACTACCGTCCAGGTTGTAACTGATGCTACCAGGTGAGTGCCCTCTTGAATCAGGTATCAGTTGCTAAGAGAGACAAGACTCTCCCCACAATGAGAACTGCACATCCCATCTACAATATACATTGTCAGATTTTCCACACGTGAGTTCAATGGAACATGAAATAAACCTACAAAGCGACGTATCCATCTCAGACAAAGACAGGCGACTCTACCTTGGCATTAGATGGGGCGCCTTCCTCTGCTGTGTCATGAGGAAGCATCTCCGATAGGCCCTCGGAGGATCTAGGAGGACACAGAGGGACTGTCAGTCATGGGAGGCGCTGCTGGTGCTGTCTGGGACACTCAAGGTCTCGCTGGCTATTGGTCTGAGTAACCGTGCAAGTAGCTTGGACGAAGGGCTGACAGTGGGTGGAGGTCGCACTGGCTCTGAGGGGGCACCTTCTCTGTTCCTTCCCTCATCCCCAAAATCCAGTCTCTATAGACTCCTCATCTGTCCCTAGGCCCTGCAGGGGCAGGGGACCAAGTCCCATCCCCTCTTAAAAGGTCCCCTCCATACCCACAGCCTGTGAGCCCACCCCAGGACTCTCCCTGAGGACCACCAGACCCTCATTGCCTCTGCTACCAAATGTTCAGTCCACCAACCTGATGGTACCGTTCCTTCTCACCACTCTCCTATGCAGACAAGGACAAGGGAGAAGACTGCTTTGCTCTGGATTCTTGGGCAGAAGGAGGAGGAGGGAGGGCTGTGGGCAGGGGTGTGAGGGGAAGCAGGAGGATGGGGCAAGGAGAAGGGACAGTGTGGTGAGCGTCCCTGCAGAGGCCAGCAGAGCCAGAAGCCCGAGGACCTGGGGTCAGAGGGACGCAGTGCCCGGCTGCTGACGAGTGGCCCAGAGCCATGGAGACGGCCTGGCTG
>NW_022592261.1:0-3876 GCF_004348235.1 Phoca vitulina
ATTGTGAATTGTGTGCCTGAGACACAGGCCCAAGGAGACAGGGCACAGAGTTGACGCAACAAGAGTCCGTATGTGTCTGTTCAGTGAAGGTTTTGATCTTGGGACAGCTGTAGGTGTGTGCTGTTGTAATGCAGGGAGACATGTGCACGGGGCCCCGGATTGCCCCAGCGGGACCTCTGCCCCCAGTGTAGCACAACATCACAACCCAGGGAATGGACACTGCGGCCTTGGCAGGTGGAAAGGTGGGGGTCGTCCTGGCCCAGGCGTCCAGGAGATGGATCTCAGCTCTGTGTTCCCCGTGTGCTGCATGTGTCTGTGGGTGTCTCTGTGTTTGGGAGCACACACTGCCGATCAGCCCAGCCCTCCCTGAAGGTGCAGGCTTGACTGGGGCGATCATCACAGCCACAGTAGTTGTGCTTTAGCTTTATAAGAAGAAGGTGTGCGCACGTCTGTGCACCGGAAGATTAACATAGACGTTCCCACCATAGCGCCCCCAGGATGGCGGCCTGGGAACGTGTCGGTGCAGCACTTCGGCGATGACAGGTAACTTTTCACATGGAAACACACGAGGCAGCCTGCCTTTGCCGAAGGAGAACGTCTCTTATCTGCTGCGACATTCGTTCCATGCCTGGCAGAGAGTGTGTCATCTTCTGTCACCCCCTCACTGGATCACTGGAAATAATATTCCAACACAACACAGCATCCAGCCCTACTGACATAACGCGTGTCTGCCGAGGGTGTGGATCTGGGCGTCTGTCTGGTTTTTCCCACAGAGCTGGGTCCACACGGGGCTGCGAGAAATACGTGTTGACTAATGGCTTCCTGTCAGCTCTTCACGCCGCTCCTGTTTGCCTGGTCTCGGGGCTGGCTGCTTTCTCTATCAGGTCCCTCCAGCTCCTTGTCTCCTGGCTCCAGCCTGATGTGTCCGGGAGGCCCCAGCACGTACCAGGGGCTCAGTTAGCTCCAGCTCATCCCGCTGAAGGGTGGGGATGAGTCTGGCCCCGATCACCTCCCCTCGGGGCCTCTGAGCTTGGCGTGGGGTGAGACCCGCCCTGGAGCACGTCAGGGGGAGCTGGCCTCACGTGGACACAGCAAGGAAACCTGCCCCTCACCAGTTTTCAGATTTTGTTTGTCTCTGCAATTCTGGAAGAAATCGGGCACTGGCTGCTGGAATGTTCCCGGCCGTCAGAAAGGGCCAGGGCTGCAGTTTAGCCTCTCCTCAGCTGTAGACCCAGCTGGAGTTCCATCGGGCAGGAGGCGCATCCCTCAAGAACTGTGTCTCCTCCTCCCGTGGGACGCCGTCCTGAAGGAGGCCCGTGTCATCAGTGGGGGCTCCGTGCGACCCAGCGTGGTCCCATTTCCATCCACCCTCCCTGCGGGGCCTTCGTTTCTGGAGACCAGGTCAGTAAACATATTTACACCTGTGCAGTATCTAAATTTGGGTCTTGCTCAGGGGGACCTGCGTGTCCCCAGGTCAGGTGGGGGAAGTGGGGGCGTCTTGGGGAAGCGCTTGCTGAGAAGGGAGCCCCTGCCAGAGAAGCCTTCCTGTGGGAGGTGGAGGTGGCTGAACTGCTCTGTGGGTCTGAGTCTGTTTACTTAGAATTAACAACCAAGAACCACACCCGCCACATCCCATACTCGCTGGTTTCGGTGGATTTGCGGCTGATTTCTGTGCTGGAAATGGCCGGGCCTCGGGAGAAGCCCGATAAGCAGAATTTCCCAAGCGGGACAACTTGACCCAACTGACTGGGGTCCGCTCTGGGGCCAGCGTAGGGGTCTGTGATTTTATGACGGCGTTTTTGCCCTTTCAGGGCCCACAGGTGGAGGAAGGCGTTAGCTCGCCGCAATGGAAGGAGGCAGCTCAGGTGGAAGGAGGGTGCGGTCCAGCCCAAACGTGGCACTGGGATGACCGTTATTCCTGGTGAGGCCGCCTGCCCTGTCACAGGTGTGACCCTGAGGTCCAGCTCCCACGCTCCTCCAGCCCCAGGATGGACGTGCTCCTTCCCACTCAGACTGGGCAGTGACAAAGCTCTGCCCGCCTCCTTTCCCGCCAGCACCTGGGCAGGGTCTTTCTGAACCTCATCTTGGTTGTCTACACCCCCTTGTGGATCTTCGTCTGTCTAGAGCCCAGGACCTCCGGAGCCCTTTCTTTTCTCCCTCCAGGGAGTTACTCCAAATATTTAAAACCTGGGTACAGAAGGGGCAGTGGCTGAGAACAAGGACAGGCTCATGGTGCAGGTGCGGGCCCCGAGTCCTGTCTCCCCTGTCCCTCAGAGATGCCACCCCTCCTGGAGTCAGTCAGCCTTCCCCAGGCTTCTTCCCAGCACCTTAAATATGCACAAGTGTCCCTGCCCCAAGGCCAACTCCCCTGTGAGCCTGTTTTCTCTTCCACGGGGCTGTTTTACTTCAGTTAACTCTAAGCTTGTGACTGGCAGAGTTGTGGGATCTTTCCCCTCATGGGGAGACTGTGGCGGCTTTGCGTGGATGCCGCTCTCCCGGCACAGCGCACCGACCGATGGTTGCCCAGTTCTCCCCGGAGACAAGGCTGCTTTTGGTTTTAAACATATAGAAACACGTATGTGTGTGTGTGTGGTGTTCACAAAATTATAGCCCCTTACGTCCTTGAGAACTTTCTCATTCTTGTTCTTCCTCTGCTAGTTTGTAGGATAAGCATCCTATGTCTCTTTTGTTATGGATCATGTACACTTTCACCAGGTACATTTTATCTATTAAACAGAATTCATTAATACCTCTACCTCCTTTCTAAAAATTATAATTATGAATGCCAGTCATTTTTCTCTGGCTTACAGGCTATGAACATACAGCTTCTGGCTCTGTTTTGTTTTGGTACTTCCTCCTGGGGTATCATGATCATGGAAAAATTACTCAGTACCTCCCCAGGTGTGTCGTTTTCTTTACTCCCTGTTAACTCATTGTATTTCAAACTTTTGTTCTCAGCCTGCTCATCTTTATGTATATCCTTTAGAAATTCCAACAGCGAAGAGCTCTGAGGGTTCATCTCTCGCTTATTTTTCATCTCTTTAAAAAATTTCTGGAAGTTTGCATTCAGCATCCCTGGGTACATCAGCTACTCCTCATCTTACTTCTAATCTGACCCTTTGCAGAAAAGTGCAGCTGGCCCCAGGGGTAGATCATGGTTCTCCTAGAGGAGATCATGCTAGATCATACCCACCAGTGCCTGCTTCCTGACCTGTATGTCCCTCTCTCCCACTTGTAAGACGGTCCTCCGGGAACCAGGCTGGACTGAGCTGTGGGTCCCCGTTCTTCACCCCTTCCTGCGGGAGTCCCCATCCTTTGTCCTTCATTTTGGGTTTGAGCCTGGGACAGACTCTGGCCAGGGGAGAGGGGAAGGAGTGATGGTGAGCCACAAGGCTTTCTGGCTTACAAGTCCCTGGGCTCCTTACCACACTGGAAATTGGAATCCTGATGGAAGTTGGAGGAGAGTGTTCTCAATTGATTCTCTGAAGACACCAGGCTTCTGAGGCTGAAATGATTTTTTACACACTTAACGAGTAGGTTAACAACTGCTCTAACAAACACAAAATCACTACGTATAGATTTTTTATGACTGCACTATGAGGAATACATCTTTGATCAGAGGATTCTAAGAAAGAAAAATTGTCCCTCCACAAACTCCTCCTGAACAGTAATGTGCGATGTGTTTACTCACAGCGAGGGATCAGATTGTAATGAGCTTTCACATTCAGACACGGCACACTCGGAAAACCGTCCTCGGTGGGATGGTCTGATCAAGCTGGTAACACATCAGACGTGTGAGAAGTCCTCCCGCTCCTGGTGAAGAGACTTCACCTGGGTGAAGGGTGGGGCTAGCACTGCTGCCCCTGCCCCTGCATC
>NW_022592262.1:0-3876 GCF_004348235.1 Phoca vitulina
GATGCAGGGGCAGGGGCAGCAGTGCTAGCCCCACCCTTCACCCAGGTGAAGTCTCTTCACCAGGAGCGGGAGGACTTCTCACACGTCTGATGTGTTACCAGCTTGATCAGACCATCCCACCGAGGACGGTTTTCCGAGTGTGCCGTGTCTGAATGTGAAAGCTCATTACAATCTGATCCCTCGCTGTGAGTAAACACATCGCACATTACTGTTCAGGAGGAGTTTGTGGAGGGACAATTTTTCTTTCTTAGAATCCTCTGATCAAAGATGTATTCCTCATAGTGCAGTCATAAAAAATCTATACGTAGTGATTTTGTGTTTGTTAGAGCAGTTGTTAACCTACTCGTTAAGTGTGTAAAAAATCATTTCAGCCTCAGAAGCCTGGTGTCTTCAGAGAATCAATTGAGAACACTCTCCTCCAACTTCCATCAGGATTCCAATTTCCAGTGTGGTAAGGAGCCCAGGGACTTGTAAGCCAGAAAGCCTTGTGGCTCACCATCACTCCTTCCCCTCTCCCCTGGCCAGAGTCTGTCCCAGGCTCAAACCCAAAATGAAGGACAAAGGATGGGGACTCCCGCAGGAAGGGGTGAAGAACGGGGACCCACAGCTCAGTCCAGCCTGGTTCCCGGAGGACCGTCTTACAAGTGGGAGAGAGGGACATACAGGTCAGGAAGCAGGCACTGGTGGGTATGATCTAGCATGATCTCCTCTAGGAGAACCATGATCTACCCCTGGGGCCAGCTGCACTTTTCTGCAAAGGGTCAGATTAGAAGTAAGATGAGGAGTAGCTGATGTACCCAGGGATGCTGAATGCAAACTTCCAGAAATTTTTTAAAGAGATGAAAAATAAGCGAGAGATGAACCCTCAGAGCTCTTCGCTGTTGGAATTTCTAAAGGATATACATAAAGATGAGCAGGCTGAGAACAAAAGTTTGAAATACAATGAGTTAACAGGGAGTAAAGAAAACGACACACCTGGGGAGGTACTGAGTAATTTTTCCATGATCATGATACCCCAGGAGGAAGTACCAAAACAAAACAGAGCCAGAAGCTGTATGTTCATAGCCTGTAAGCCAGAGAAAAATGACTGGCATTCATAATTATAATTTTTAGAAAGGAGGTAGAGGTATTAATGAATTCTGTTTAATAGATAAAATGTACCTGGTGAAAGTGTACATGATCCATAACAAAAGAGACATAGGATGCTTATCCTACAAACTAGCAGAGGAAGAACAAGAATGAGAAAGTTCTCAAGGACGTAAGGGGCTATAATTTTGTGAACACCACACACACACACATACGTGTTTCTATATGTTTAAAACCAAAAGCAGCCTTGTCTCCGGGGAGAACTGGGCAACCATCGGTCGGTGCGCTGTGCCGGGAGAGCGGCATCCACGCAAAGCCGCCACAGTCTCCCCATGAGGGGAAAGATCCCACAACTCTGCCAGTCACAAGCTTAGAGTTAACTGAAGTAAAACAGCCCCGTGGAAGAGAAAACAGGCTCACAGGGGAGTTGGCCTTGGGGCAGGGACACTTGTGCATATTTAAGGTGCTGGGAAGAAGCCTGGGGAAGGCTGACTGACTCCAGGAGGGGTGGCATCTCTGAGGGACAGGGGAGACAGGACTCGGGGCCCGCACCTGCACCATGAGCCTGTCCTTGTTCTCAGCCACTGCCCCTTCTGTACCCAGGTTTTAAATATTTGGAGTAACTCCCTGGAGGGAGAAAAGAAAGGGCTCCGGAGGTCCTGGGCTCTAGACAGACGAAGATCCACAAGGGGGTGTAGACAACCAAGATGAGGTTCAGAAAGACCCTGCCCAGGTGCTGGCGGGAAAGGAGGCGGGCAGAGCTTTGTCACTGCCCAGTCTGAGTGGGAAGGAGCACGTCCATCCTGGGGCTGGAGGAGCGTGGGAGCTGGACCTCAGGGTCACACCTGTGACAGGGCAGGCGGCCTCACCAGGAATAACGGTCATCCCAGTGCCACGTTTGGGCTGGACCGCACCCTCCTTCCACCTGAGCTGCCTCCTTCCATTGCGGCGAGCTAACGCCTTCCTCCACCTGTGGGCCCTGAAAGGGCAAAAACGCCGTCATAAAATCACAGACCCCTACGCTGGCCCCAGAGCGGACCCCAGTCAGTTGGGTCAAGTTGTCCCGCTTGGGAAATTCTGCTTATCGGGCTTCTCCCGAGGCCCGGCCATTTCCAGCACAGAAATCAGCCGCAAATCCACCGAAACCAGCGAGTATGGGATGTGGCGGGTGTGGTTCTTGGTTGTTAATTCTAAGTAAACAGACTCAGACCCACAGAGCAGTTCAGCCACCTCCACCTCCCACAGGAAGGCTTCTCTGGCAGGGGCTCCCTTCTCAGCAAGCGCTTCCCCAAGACGCCCCCACTTCCCCCACCTGACCTGGGGACACGCAGGTCCCCCTGAGCAAGACCCAAATTTAGATACTGCACAGGTGTAAATATGTTTACTGACCTGGTCTCCAGAAACGAAGGCCCCGCAGGGAGGGTGGATGGAAATGGGACCACGCTGGGTCGCACGGAGCCCCCACTGATGACACGGGCCTCCTTCAGGACGGCGTCCCACGGGAGGAGGAGACACAGTTCTTGAGGGATGCGCCTCCTGCCCGATGGAACTCCAGCTGGGTCTACAGCTGAGGAGAGGCTAAACTGCAGCCCTGGCCCTTTCTGACGGCCGGGAACATTCCAGCAGCCAGTGCCCGATTTCTTCCAGAATTGCAGAGACAAACAAAATCTGAAAACTGGTGAGGGGCAGGTTTCCTTGCTGTGTCCACGTGAGGCCAGCTCCCCCTGACGTGCTCCAGGGCGGGTCTCACCCCACGCCAAGCTCAGAGGCCCCGAGGGGAGGTGATCGGGGCCAGACTCATCCCCACCCTTCAGCGGGATGAGCTGGAGCTAACTGAGCCCCTGGTACGTGCTGGGGCCTCCCGGACACATCAGGCTGGAGCCAGGAGACAAGGAGCTGGAGGGACCTGATAGAGAAAGCAGCCAGCCCCGAGACCAGGCAAACAGGAGCGGCGTGAAGAGCTGACAGGAAGCCATTAGTCAACACGTATTTCTCGCAGCCCCGTGTGGACCCAGCTCTGTGGGAAAAACCAGACAGACGCCCAGATCCACACCCTCGGCAGACACGCGTTATGTCAGTAGGGCTGGATGCTGTGTTGTGTTGGAATATTATTTCCAGTGATCCAGTGAGGGGGTGACAGAAGATGACACACTCTCTGCCAGGCATGGAACGAATGTCGCAGCAGATAAGAGACGTTCTCCTTCGGCAAAGGCAGGCTGCCTCGTGTGTTTCCATGTGAAAAGTTACCTGTCATCGCCGAAGTGCTGCACCGACACGTTCCCAGGCCGCCATCCTGGGGGCGCTATGGTGGGAACGTCTATGTTAATCTTCCGGTGCACAGACGTGCGCACACCTTCTTCTTATAAAGCTAAAGCACAACTACTGTGGCTGTGATGATCGCCCCAGTCAAGCCTGCACCTTCAGGGAGGGCTGGGCTGATCGGCAGTGTGTGCTCCCAAACACAGAGACACCCACAGACACATGCAGCACACGGGGAACACAGAGCTGAGATCCATCTCCTGGACGCCTGGGCCAGGACGACCCCCACCTTTCCACCTGCCAAGGCCGCAGTGTCCATTCCCTGGGTTGTGATGTTGTGCTACACTGGGGGCAGAGGTCCCGCTGGGGCAATCCGGGGCCCCGTGCACATGTCTCCCTGCATTACAACAGCACACACCTACAGCTGTCCCAAGATCAAAACCTTCACTGAACAGACACATACGGACTCTTGTTGCGTCAACTCTGTGCCCTGTCTCCTTGGGCCTGTGTCTCAGGCACACAATTCACAAT
>NW_022592263.1:0-3869 GCF_004348235.1 Phoca vitulina
AAACATTCTTGAGCAGAGTGGTCTTTAGCTTCCAAGTGTTTGAATTTTTCCAAATTTTTTCTTGTGAATGAGTTCCAGTTTTAAAGCATTATGGTCTGAGAATATGCAGGGAATAATCTCAGTCTTTTGGTATTGGTTGAAACCTGATTTGTGACCCAGTGTGTGGCCTGTTCTGGAGAAAGTTCTCTGTGCCCTCGAGATGAATGACTATTCTGTTGTTTTAGGGTGGAATGTTCTGTATATATCTATGAAGTCCATCTGGTCCAATGTGTCTTTCAAAGCTCTTGTTTCTTTTTGATCTTCTGCTTAGATGATTTGTCCATTGCTGAGAGTGGAGTATTGAGGTCTCCTATAATTAATGTATTGTTATCAATATGACTCTTTATTTTGGTTAACAGTTGGCTTATGTAGATGGCTGCTCCCATGTTGGGGGCATAGATATTTACAATTGTTAGATCTTCTTGTTGGATAGACCCCTTAAGTATGATAGAGTGTTCCTCTACATCTCTTACAACAGTCTTTTTTTTTTTTTTCATTTTATTATGTTATGTTAGTCACCATACATCATTAGTTTTTGATGTGGTGATCCACGATCCATTGTTTTCGTATAACACCCAGTCATCCATGCAGTACGTGCCCTCCTTAATACCCATCACCAGGCTAACCAATCCTCCCTCCCCCCTCCCCTCTAAAACCCTGTTTGTCTCTCAGAGTCCATAGTCTCTCATGGTTCATCTCTACCTCCAATTCCCCTCCCCCTCATTTTTCCCTTCCTTCTCCTAGTGTCCTCCATGCTATTCCTTATGTTCCACAAATAAGTGAAACCATATAATTGACTTTCTCTGCTTGACTTATTTCACTTAGCATAATCTCCTCCAGTCCCATCCATGTTGATGTAAAAGTTGGGTATTCATCCTTTCTGATGGCTGAGTAATATTCCATTGTATATATGGACCACATCTTCTTTATCCATTCATCCGTTGAAGGGCATCTCGGCTCTTTCCACAGTTTGGCTATTGTGGACATTGCTGCTATGAACATTGGGGTGCATATGGCCCTTCTTTTCACTACATCTGTGTCTTTGGGGTAAATACCCAGAAGTGCAATTGCTGGGTCATAGGGTAGCCCTATTTTTAAATTTTTGAGGAACCTCCACACTGTTTTCCAAAGTGGCTGTCCCAACTTGCATTCCCACCAACAGTGTAAGAGGGTTCCCCTTTCTCCACAACCTCTCCAACATTTGTTGTTTCTTTCCCTGTCCATTTTTGCCATTCTAACTGGTGTAAGGTGGTATCTCAATGTGGTTTTGATTTGAATTTCCCTGATGGCTAATGATGATGAACATTTTTTCATATGTCTGTTAGCCATTTGTATGTCTTCTTCAGAGGAGTGTCTTTTCATATCTTCTGCCCCCTTTTTGACGGGTTTATTTGTTTTTTGGGTGTTGAGTTTGAGAAGTTCTTTATAGATCTTGGATACCAGCCCCTTATCTGTAGTGTCATTTGCAAATATCTTCTCCCATTCTGTGGGTGTCCTCTTTGTTTTGTTGACTGTTTCCTTTGCTGTGCAGAAGCTTTTTATCTTGATGAAGTCCCAAAAGTTCATTTTTGCTTTTGTTTCACTAGCTTTTGGAGACGTATCTTGAATGAAGTTACTGTGGCCGATGTCAAAGAGGTTACTGCCTATGTTCTCCTCTAGGATTTTGATGGATTCCTGTCTCACATTGAGGTCTTTCATCCACTTTGAGTTTATCTTTGTGTATGGTGTTAGAGAATGGTCGAGTTTCATTCTTCTGCATGTGGCTGTCCAATTTTGCCAGCACCATTTATTGAAGAGACTGTCTTTTTTCCATTGCATGTTTTTTACTGCTTTGTCAAAGATTATTTGACCATAGAGTTGAGGGTCCATATCTGGGTTCTCCATTCTGTTCTGTTGGTCTATATGTCTGTTTTTGTGCCAGTACCATGCTGTCTTGGTGATCACAGCTTTGTAATATAGCTTGAAATCGGGCAACGTGATGCCCCCAGCTTTGTTTTTCTTTTTCAACATCTCCTTGGCGACTTGGGGTCTTTTCTGATTCCATACAAATTTTAGGATTGTTTGTTCCAGCACTTTGAAAAATGTCATTGGAATTTTGATCGGGATGGCATTGAAGGTATAGATTGCTCTGGGTAGCATAGACATTTTAACAATGTTTATTCTTCCGATCCAGGAGCATGGAATATTTTTCCATCTTTTTGTGTCTTCTTCAGTTTCTTCCATGAGTGTTCTGTAGTTCCTAGAGTATAGATCCTTTACCTCTTTGGTTAGGTTTATTCTGACGTATCTTATGGTTTTTGGTGCTATTGTAAATGGAATCGTTTCTCTAATTTCTCTTTCTACAGTTGCGTTGTTAGTGCATAAGAAAGCAACTGATGTCTGTGCATTGATTTTGTATCCTGTCACATTACTGAATTGCTGTATGAGTTCTAGTAATTTGGGAGTGGAGTCTTTTGGGTTTTCCACATAAAGTATCATGTCATCTGCGAAGAGAGAGACTTTGACTTCTTCTTTGCCAATTTGAATACCTTTTATTTCTTTTTGTTGTCTGATTGCTGTTGCTAGGACTGTACTATGTTGAACAATAGTGGCGAGAGTGGGCATCCTTGACGTGTTCCTGATCTTAAGGGAAAGGCTCTCAGCTTTTCCCCATTGAGGATGATATTCGCTGTGGGTTTTTCATAGGTGGATTTTATGAGCTTGAGGAATGTTCCCTCTATCCCTATACTCTGAAGAGTTTTAATCAGGGAAGGATGTTATATTTTGTCAAATGCTTTTTCTGCATCAATTGAGAGGACCATATGGTTGGTTCTTCTCTTTCCTCTTATTAAGGTGTTCTATCACATTGATCAATTGGCGAATGTTGAACCACCCTTGCATCCTGGGGATAAATCCCACTTGGTCGTGGTGGATGATCCTTTTAATGTATTGCTGGATCCTATTAGCTAGGATTTTGTTGAGGATTTTGAAATCCATATTCATCAGGGATATCAGTCGGAAATTCTCCTTTTTGATGGGGTCTTTGCCTGGTTTGGGGATTAAGGTAATGCTGGCCTCATAGAATGAGTTTGGAAGCTTTCCTTCTGTTTCTATTTTTTGAAACAGCTTCAAGAGAAGAGGTATTATTTCTTCTTTGAATGTTTGGTAGAATTCCCCAGGGAATCCATCGGGCCCTGGACTCTTGTTTTTTGGGAGGTTTTTGATCACTGCTTCAATCTCGTTACTGGTTATTGGCCTATTCAGGTTGTCAATTTCTTCCTGTTTCAGTCTTGGCAGCTGACAGGTTTCCAGGAAGGCCTCCATTTCATCCAGATTGCTCAGTTTATTGGCGTATAGTTGTTGATAATAATTTCTAATAATTGTTTCTATTTCCTTGGTGTTAGTCGTGATCTCTCCCCTTTCATTCATAATTTTATTAATTTGGGTCCTTTCTCTTTTCTTTTGGATAAGACTGGCCAGTGGTTTATCGAACTTACTAATTCTTTCAAAGAACCAACTACTAGTTCCGTTGATCTGATCTACTGTGTTTCTGGTTTCTAATTCATTGATCTCTGCTTTAATTTTAATTATTTCTCTTCTAATGCGTGGCTTAGGCATCATTTGTTGCTTTTTCTCTAGTTCTTTAAGGTGTAGAGTTAGTTGGTGAATTCGGGATTTTTCTATTTTTTTGAGTGAGGCTTGGATGGCTATGTATTTCCCCCTTAGGACCGCCTTTGCAATATCCCATAGGTTTTGGACCGATGTGTTTTCGTTCTCATTGATTTCCATGAATTGTTTAAGTTCTTCTTTGATTTCCTGGTTGACCCAAACATTCTTGAGCAGAGTGGTCT
>NW_022592264.1:0-3869 GCF_004348235.1 Phoca vitulina
AAACATTCTTGAGCAGAGTGGTCTTTAGCTTCCAAGTGTTTGAATTTTTCCAAATTTTTTCTTGTGAATGAGTTCCAGTTTTAAAGCATTATGGTCTGAGAATATGCAGGGAATAATCTCAGTCTTTTGGTATTGGTTGAAACCTGATTTGTGACCCAGTGTGTGGCCTGTTCTGGAGAAAGTTCTCTGTGCCCTCGAGATGAATGACTATTCTGTTGTTTTAGGGTGGAATGTTCTGTATATATCTATGAAGTCCATCTGGTCCAATGTGTCTTTCAAAGCTCTTGTTTCTTTTTGATCTTCTGCTTAGATGATTTGTCCATTGCTGAGAGTGGAGTATTGAGGTCTCCTATAATTAATGTATTGTTATCAATATGACTCTTTATTTTGGTTAACAGTTGGCTTATGTAGATGGCTGCTCCCATGTTGGGGGCATAGATATTTACAATTGTTAGATCTTCTTGTTGGATAGACCCCTTAAGTATGATAGAGTGTTCCTCTACATCTCTTACAACAGTCTTTTTTTTTTTTTTCATTTTATTATGTTATGTTAGTCACCATACATCATTAGTTTTTGATGTGGTGATCCACGATCCATTGTTTTCGTATAACACCCAGTCATCCATGCAGTACGTGCCCTCCTTAATACCCATCACCAGGCTAACCAATCCTCCCTCCCCCCTCCCCTCTAAAACCCTGTTTGTCTCTCAGAGTCCATAGTCTCTCATGGTTCATCTCTACCTCCAATTCCCCTCCCCCTCATTTTTCCCTTCCTTCTCCTAGTGTCCTCCATGCTATTCCTTATGTTCCACAAATAAGTGAAACCATATAATTGACTTTCTCTGCTTGACTTATTTCACTTAGCATAATCTCCTCCAGTCCCATCCATGTTGATGTAAAAGTTGGGTATTCATCCTTTCTGATGGCTGAGTAATATTCCATTGTATATATGGACCACATCTTCTTTATCCATTCATCCGTTGAAGGGCATCTCGGCTCTTTCCACAGTTTGGCTATTGTGGACATTGCTGCTATGAACATTGGGGTGCATATGGCCCTTCTTTTCACTACATCTGTGTCTTTGGGGTAAATACCCAGAAGTGCAATTGCTGGGTCATAGGGTAGCCCTATTTTTAAATTTTTGAGGAACCTCCACACTGTTTTCCAAAGTGGCTGTCCCAACTTGCATTCCCACCAACAGTGTAAGAGGGTTCCCCTTTCTCCACAACCTCTCCAACATTTGTTGTTTCTTTCCCTGTCCATTTTTGCCATTCTAACTGGTGTAAGGTGGTATCTCAATGTGGTTTTGATTTGAATTTCCCTGATGGCTAATGATGATGAACATTTTTTCATATGTCTGTTAGCCATTTGTATGTCTTCTTCAGAGGAGTGTCTTTTCATATCTTCTGCCCCCTTTTTGACGGGTTTATTTGTTTTTTGGGTGTTGAGTTTGAGAAGTTCTTTATAGATCTTGGATACCAGCCCCTTATCTGTAGTGTCATTTGCAAATATCTTCTCCCATTCTGTGGGTGTCCTCTTTGTTTTGTTGACTGTTTCCTTTGCTGTGCAGAAGCTTTTTATCTTGATGAAGTCCCAAAAGTTCATTTTTGCTTTTGTTTCACTAGCTTTTGGAGACGTATCTTGAATGAAGTTACTGTGGCCGATGTCAAAGAGGTTACTGCCTATGTTCTCCTCTAGGATTTTGATGGATTCCTGTCTCACATTGAGGTCTTTCATCCACTTTGAGTTTATCTTTGTGTATGGTGTTAGAGAATGGTCGAGTTTCATTCTTCTGCATGTGGCTGTCCAATTTTGCCAGCACCATTTATTGAAGAGACTGTCTTTTTTCCATTGCATGTTTTTTACTGCTTTGTCAAAGATTATTTGACCATAGAGTTGAGGGTCCATATCTGGGTTCTCCATTCTGTTCTGTTGGTCTATATGTCTGTTTTTGTGCCAGTACCATGCTGTCTTGGTGATCACAGCTTTGTAATATAGCTTGAAATCGGGCAACGTGATGCCCCCAGCTTTGTTTTTCTTTTTCAACATCTCCTTGGCGACTTGGGGTCTTTTCTGATTCCATACAAATTTTAGGATTGTTTGTTCCAGCACTTTGAAAAATGTCATTGGAATTTTGATCGGGATGGCATTGAAGGTATAGATTGCTCTGGGTAGCATAGACATTTTAACAATGTTTATTCTTCCGATCCAGGAGCATGGAATATTTTTCCATCTTTTTGTGTCTTCTTCAGTTTCTTCCATGAGTGTTCTGTAGTTCCTAGAGTATAGATCCTTTACCTCTTTGGTTAGGTTTATTCTGACGTATCTTATGGTTTTTGGTGCTATTGTAAATGGAATCGTTTCTCTAATTTCTCTTTCTACAGTTGCGTTGTTAGTGCATAAGAAAGCAACTGATGTCTGTGCATTGATTTTGTATCCTGTCACATTACTGAATTGCTGTATGAGTTCTAGTAATTTGGGAGTGGAGTCTTTTGGGTTTTCCACATAAAGTATCATGTCATCTGCGAAGAGAGAGACTTTGACTTCTTCTTTGCCAATTTGAATACCTTTTATTTCTTTTTGTTGTCTGATTGCTGTTGCTAGGACTGTACTATGTTGAACAATAGTGGCGAGAGTGGGCATCCTTGACGTGTTCCTGATCTTAAGGGAAAGGCTCTCAGCTTTTCCCCATTGAGGATGATATTCGCTGTGGGTTTTTCATAGGTGGATTTTATGAGCTTGAGGAATGTTCCCTCTATCCCTATACTCTGAAGAGTTTTAATCAGGGAAGGATGTTATATTTTGTCAAATGCTTTTTCTGCATCAATTGAGAGGACCATATGGTTGGTTCTTCTCTTTCCTCTTATTAAGGTGTTCTATCACATTGATCAATTGGCGAATGTTGAACCACCCTTGCATCCTGGGGATAAATCCCACTTGGTCGTGGTGGATGATCCTTTTAATGTATTGCTGGATCCTATTAGCTAGGATTTTGTTGAGGATTTTGAAATCCATATTCATCAGGGATATCAGTCGGAAATTCTCCTTTTTGATGGGGTCTTTGCCTGGTTTGGGGATTAAGGTAATGCTGGCCTCATAGAATGAGTTTGGAAGCTTTCCTTCTGTTTCTATTTTTTGAAACAGCTTCAAGAGAAGAGGTATTATTTCTTCTTTGAATGTTTGGTAGAATTCCCCAGGGAATCCATCGGGCCCTGGACTCTTGTTTTTTGGGAGGTTTTTGATCACTGCTTCAATCTCGTTACTGGTTATTGGCCTATTCAGGTTGTCAATTTCTTCCTGTTTCAGTCTTGGCAGCTGACAGGTTTCCAGGAAGGCCTCCATTTCATCCAGATTGCTCAGTTTATTGGCGTATAGTTGTTGATAATAATTTCTAATAATTGTTTCTATTTCCTTGGTGTTAGTCGTGATCTCTCCCCTTTCATTCATAATTTTATTAATTTGGGTCCTTTCTCTTTTCTTTTGGATAAGACTGGCCAGTGGTTTATCGAACTTACTAATTCTTTCAAAGAACCAACTACTAGTTCCGTTGATCTGATCTACTGTGTTTCTGGTTTCTAATTCATTGATCTCTGCTTTAATTTTAATTATTTCTCTTCTAATGCGTGGCTTAGGCATCATTTGTTGCTTTTTCTCTAGTTCTTTAAGGTGTAGAGTTAGTTGGTGAATTCGGGATTTTTCTATTTTTTTGAGTGAGGCTTGGATGGCTATGTATTTCCCCCTTAGGACCGCCTTTGCAATATCCCATAGGTTTTGGACCGATGTGTTTTCGTTCTCATTGATTTCCATGAATTGTTTAAGTTCTTCTTTGATTTCCTGGTTGACCCAAACATTCTTGAGCAGAGTGGTCT
>NW_022592265.1:0-3865 GCF_004348235.1 Phoca vitulina
CTCAGTTTGTTTCCTGAGATTAAGAATTCCTCATATCAGTGAGGTCAAATGATACATGTCTTTCTCTGATTGATTTATTTCGCTCAGCATAACACCCTCCAGTTCCATCCACATCGTTGCAAATGGCAAGATTTCATTCCTTTTGATGGCTGCATAATATTCCATTGTATATATATACCACATCTTCTTTATCCATCCATGTACTTGGATGGGAGTCCATGTATTTTTTTTTTATCTCGTCTTTAATTTCTTGATTAACCCATTCATTTTTTAGTAGGATGTTCTTTAACCTCCATGTATTTGTGGTATTTCCAAATTTTTTCTTGTGGCTACTTCAAGTTTCATAGCACTGTGATCTGAAAATATGCATGGTATGATCTCCATCTTTCTGTACTGGTTCAAGTCTGATTTATGACCCAGTATGTGATCTATTCTGGAGAATATTCCATGTGCACTCGAAAAGAATGTGTATTCTGCTGCTTTAGGATGAAATGCTCTGAATATATCCGTTAAGTCCATCTGGTCCAGTGTGTCATTGAAAGCCTTTGTTTCCTTATTGATCTTCTGCTTAGATGATCTGTCCATTGCTGTGAGTGGGGTGTTAAATTCCCCTATTATTACTGTGTTATTATCAATGAGTTTTGAGTTTGTTATTGATTTTTATATTTGGCTGCTCCCAAGTTGGGGGCATAAATATTTATAATTGTTAGATCCTGTTGTTGGATAGATCCCTTAATTATGATATAATGCCCTTCTTCATCTCTTATTACAGTCTTTGTTTTAAAATCTAGTTTTTCTGGGATGCCTGGGTAGCTCAGTCAGTTGAGTGTCTGCCTTCAGGTCAGGTCATGATCCCAGGATCCTGGGATTAAGTTCTGCATCGGGCACCTTGCACAGTGGGGAGCCTGCTTCTCTCTCTGCCTGCTGCTCCCCCTGCTTGTGTGCTCTCTCTCTCTCTGACAAATAAATAAAATCTTTTTTAAAAAATCTAGTTTGTCTGATATAAGGATGGCTACTCCAGCTTTCTTTTGATGTCCATTATCATGACAGATGGTTCTCCACCCCTTCACTTTCATTCTAGAGGTGTCTTTGGGTCTAAAATGAGTCTCTTGTAAGTAGCACATCAATGGTCTTATTTTTTAATCCATTCTGGTACCCTATATCTTTTGATTGGAGCATTAAGTCCATTTACATTTAGAATAATTATTGATAGATATAAATTTAGTGCCATTTTATTACCTGTAAAGTCGCTGTTCCTATAGTTTGTCTCTGTTCCTTTCTAGTCTTTTGTTACTTTCCCACTCAGAGTTCCCTTTAATATTTCTTGCAAAGCTGGTTTAGTGTTCATGAACTCCTTTAGTTTTTGTTTATCTTGGAATCTCTTTGTCTCTCCTTCTATTCCAAATGACAGCCTTGCTGGATATAATACTCTTGGCTGCAAATTTTTCCCAGTCAGCACATTGAATATATAATGTCATTCTTTTCTAACTTGCCATGTTTCTGTGGACAGGTCTGCTGCTAACCTTATGTGTCTACCCTTGTAGGTTAAGGACCTTTTGTCTCCAGCTCCTTTCAGAATTCTCTATCTTTGTATTTTCCAAGTTTCACTATGACATGTCTTGGTGTTGACTGGTTTTGTTCATTTTGAGGGGATCTCTCTGTGCCTCTTGAACTTGAATGCCTGATTCCTTCCTCAGATTAGAGAAGTTCTCAGCTATAATTTCTTCAAATAGATCTCCTTCCCCTTTTTCCCTGCTCTTCTTCTTCTGGGATTCCTATGATATGGATATTATTGCACTTCGTGGAATCACTGAGTTCCCTAAGTCTATTTTTATGATTTAATAGTTTTCTTTCCCTCTTCTTTTGAGCTTCATTATTTTCAATAATTTTTCTCCTCTATCATGTATTCATTCCTCTGATTCTTCCATCCTCATTGTGATTACATCCAGTCAATTTCACATCTCAGTTATATCATTTTTTAATTCAGACTGACTAGTTTTTAGGTCTCTTATCTCTATAGCCAGGGTTTCTCTGGTGTCATCTATGCTTCTTTCAAGCCCAGCTAGTATTCTTATGACCGTTGTCCTAATTTCTTATTCAGATACATTACTTATATCTGTTTTGAGCAAATCCCTGGCTGTGATTTCTTCTTGATCTTTCTTTTGGGGAGAATTCCTCCATCTTATCATTATATCTAGGTTTCTGTCTTTTAGGTGTTATGAAACCTTGTTATATTTCCTGCTGCTGAGAGTAATACTATATTAAGAATGGGTCTTACACTGTCCAGGGCTTGGCACTTTGGGAAATATTTATGGTGTATGCTGTGTTCACTCTGCTGTTGTATTTTGGCTGTTCTTTCCCACAAGTCAATCCTCCTCAGAGTTCCTCCTTTCTAGCTTTGGAGAGTGTTTGGACCTTTAACTAGGTGTGTTTTTATTTGTTTGTTAAGATAAACCTGATTTAAAAAAAAAAAAAAAAAAAGCCTGATCCAAGAAAAAAAAAAGGAACAAGAAAGCAAACAAACAAACAAAAAAGTATAAGTCTAATTCCAAAGAAAAAGAAAGAAGGAAAAAAGAGGGGAAAAAAAGACTGATCCAAAAAAAAAAAAAAAAAAAACAAGAAAAGGAAACAAACAAACCAACAAATGAACAAAAAGCTATAAACCTGATGCCAAAAAAAGAAAAAAATTTAATTAAAAAATTAAAATAAAAATATAAAGAAATTAAAAATTGAAATAAAAAAAAGTTTGGTTCTAGTTCCACTGGAACTGAAGCTGATGCTTTGGAGCATTCTATGAGCAGTATCCTTCATGCATGGGGAGGGCCTGTATTGGTCTTCTGAGCGAGAGAATGTTCTGGCTCAGTCAGACCTTCCCTAACAAAGATGTCCCTGTCAGGTTCAGGGGGCATGGTCTGCTGGAGGTGCTGTGTTTCATTCTGAAGTCTGACCATGCTGGTGGAGGGAGTCAGAGGGAGGAGAAGACGGAGTCACCTGCCCTCTCATCCCCAGGTAGGGCAGCACTACTGTTCAGGAGACCCTCACAGAAAAGCGAACAATCTCCTCTTCTGTGTCCCAGGCTTTCATCAGATCCCTGCTCTCAACCTGTCTGTACCCAGCCATCAGCAGGTCCAGCACCACAGTTCTCCTATGTTTTATCTCTGACCTGTGGCTGGGATTCAAAACAACAATCTTAAAGTACCCAGCAGCACATGGACCCACTCCCTTCCCCTAGAGGAGAGCCTCATCAGCACTGCACCAAGCACCTTTCTGTCCCAGAAAAGCAGTCACTTGCTTGTGCAAGTGCCCGGAGTCTATGTTGAAGCACATTGAAAAGCTGTGGCCAGCTTATCTGCCCTCTGCATGTGCCTCTGTCCCCTGCTTTTGAACAGCTGCCCAATACAACTTGGTGGGTCTTACGTTCTTGGAGAGGCAAAATACCCTCTTCCAAATGCACTCCAGGAAGGGGAACATTCTCCCCCTGTGTGACCCAGGCATCCCCATACACAGCACCTTGGGCTAACCCTATGCGCCACTCTATCCCTCTCTGACTTGCTCCACAAAAAGTGTTCCCATCCTCCCCAGCACCACAACTTTTCTCTCTCCCAATTCACACCTCTGGACCTTTCATCTGCCACATTCTTTCCCTCCAATTATGCAGATTGTTTTCTTAATTCTCAGATCAATTTCTTAGTTGTTCAAAATGATTTGATGTTGAGCCATCAAAAGGAATGAGGTCTTGCCATTTGCAACGACGTGGATGGAACTGGAGGGTATTATGCTGAGCGAAATAAGTCAAACAGAGAAAGACATGTATCATATGACCTCACTGATATGAGGAATTCTTAATCTCAGGAAACAAACTGAG
>NW_022592266.1:0-3865 GCF_004348235.1 Phoca vitulina
CTCAGTTTGTTTCCTGAGATTAAGAATTCCTCATATCAGTGAGGTCAAATGATACATGTCTTTCTCTGATTGATTTATTTCGCTCAGCATAACACCCTCCAGTTCCATCCACATCGTTGCAAATGGCAAGATTTCATTCCTTTTGATGGCTGCATAATATTCCATTGTATATATATACCACATCTTCTTTATCCATCCATGTACTTGGATGGGAGTCCATGTATTTTTTTTTTATCTCGTCTTTAATTTCTTGATTAACCCATTCATTTTTTAGTAGGATGTTCTTTAACCTCCATGTATTTGTGGTATTTCCAAATTTTTTCTTGTGGCTACTTCAAGTTTCATAGCACTGTGATCTGAAAATATGCATGGTATGATCTCCATCTTTCTGTACTGGTTCAAGTCTGATTTATGACCCAGTATGTGATCTATTCTGGAGAATATTCCATGTGCACTCGAAAAGAATGTGTATTCTGCTGCTTTAGGATGAAATGCTCTGAATATATCCGTTAAGTCCATCTGGTCCAGTGTGTCATTGAAAGCCTTTGTTTCCTTATTGATCTTCTGCTTAGATGATCTGTCCATTGCTGTGAGTGGGGTGTTAAATTCCCCTATTATTACTGTGTTATTATCAATGAGTTTTGAGTTTGTTATTGATTTTTATATTTGGCTGCTCCCAAGTTGGGGGCATAAATATTTATAATTGTTAGATCCTGTTGTTGGATAGATCCCTTAATTATGATATAATGCCCTTCTTCATCTCTTATTACAGTCTTTGTTTTAAAATCTAGTTTTTCTGGGATGCCTGGGTAGCTCAGTCAGTTGAGTGTCTGCCTTCAGGTCAGGTCATGATCCCAGGATCCTGGGATTAAGTTCTGCATCGGGCACCTTGCACAGTGGGGAGCCTGCTTCTCTCTCTGCCTGCTGCTCCCCCTGCTTGTGTGCTCTCTCTCTCTCTGACAAATAAATAAAATCTTTTTTAAAAAATCTAGTTTGTCTGATATAAGGATGGCTACTCCAGCTTTCTTTTGATGTCCATTATCATGACAGATGGTTCTCCACCCCTTCACTTTCATTCTAGAGGTGTCTTTGGGTCTAAAATGAGTCTCTTGTAAGTAGCACATCAATGGTCTTATTTTTTAATCCATTCTGGTACCCTATATCTTTTGATTGGAGCATTAAGTCCATTTACATTTAGAATAATTATTGATAGATATAAATTTAGTGCCATTTTATTACCTGTAAAGTCGCTGTTCCTATAGTTTGTCTCTGTTCCTTTCTAGTCTTTTGTTACTTTCCCACTCAGAGTTCCCTTTAATATTTCTTGCAAAGCTGGTTTAGTGTTCATGAACTCCTTTAGTTTTTGTTTATCTTGGAATCTCTTTGTCTCTCCTTCTATTCCAAATGACAGCCTTGCTGGATATAATACTCTTGGCTGCAAATTTTTCCCAGTCAGCACATTGAATATATAATGTCATTCTTTTCTAACTTGCCATGTTTCTGTGGACAGGTCTGCTGCTAACCTTATGTGTCTACCCTTGTAGGTTAAGGACCTTTTGTCTCCAGCTCCTTTCAGAATTCTCTATCTTTGTATTTTCCAAGTTTCACTATGACATGTCTTGGTGTTGACTGGTTTTGTTCATTTTGAGGGGATCTCTCTGTGCCTCTTGAACTTGAATGCCTGATTCCTTCCTCAGATTAGAGAAGTTCTCAGCTATAATTTCTTCAAATAGATCTCCTTCCCCTTTTTCCCTGCTCTTCTTCTTCTGGGATTCCTATGATATGGATATTATTGCACTTCGTGGAATCACTGAGTTCCCTAAGTCTATTTTTATGATTTAATAGTTTTCTTTCCCTCTTCTTTTGAGCTTCATTATTTTCAATAATTTTTCTCCTCTATCATGTATTCATTCCTCTGATTCTTCCATCCTCATTGTGATTACATCCAGTCAATTTCACATCTCAGTTATATCATTTTTTAATTCAGACTGACTAGTTTTTAGGTCTCTTATCTCTATAGCCAGGGTTTCTCTGGTGTCATCTATGCTTCTTTCAAGCCCAGCTAGTATTCTTATGACCGTTGTCCTAATTTCTTATTCAGATACATTACTTATATCTGTTTTGAGCAAATCCCTGGCTGTGATTTCTTCTTGATCTTTCTTTTGGGGAGAATTCCTCCATCTTATCATTATATCTAGGTTTCTGTCTTTTAGGTGTTATGAAACCTTGTTATATTTCCTGCTGCTGAGAGTAATACTATATTAAGAATGGGTCTTACACTGTCCAGGGCTTGGCACTTTGGGAAATATTTATGGTGTATGCTGTGTTCACTCTGCTGTTGTATTTTGGCTGTTCTTTCCCACAAGTCAATCCTCCTCAGAGTTCCTCCTTTCTAGCTTTGGAGAGTGTTTGGACCTTTAACTAGGTGTGTTTTTATTTGTTTGTTAAGATAAACCTGATTTAAAAAAAAAAAAAAAAAAAGCCTGATCCAAGAAAAAAAAAAGGAACAAGAAAGCAAACAAACAAACAAAAAAGTATAAGTCTAATTCCAAAGAAAAAGAAAGAAGGAAAAAAGAGGGGAAAAAAAGACTGATCCAAAAAAAAAAAAAAAAAAAACAAGAAAAGGAAACAAACAAACCAACAAATGAACAAAAAGCTATAAACCTGATGCCAAAAAAAGAAAAAAATTTAATTAAAAAATTAAAATAAAAATATAAAGAAATTAAAAATTGAAATAAAAAAAAGTTTGGTTCTAGTTCCACTGGAACTGAAGCTGATGCTTTGGAGCATTCTATGAGCAGTATCCTTCATGCATGGGGAGGGCCTGTATTGGTCTTCTGAGCGAGAGAATGTTCTGGCTCAGTCAGACCTTCCCTAACAAAGATGTCCCTGTCAGGTTCAGGGGGCATGGTCTGCTGGAGGTGCTGTGTTTCATTCTGAAGTCTGACCATGCTGGTGGAGGGAGTCAGAGGGAGGAGAAGACGGAGTCACCTGCCCTCTCATCCCCAGGTAGGGCAGCACTACTGTTCAGGAGACCCTCACAGAAAAGCGAACAATCTCCTCTTCTGTGTCCCAGGCTTTCATCAGATCCCTGCTCTCAACCTGTCTGTACCCAGCCATCAGCAGGTCCAGCACCACAGTTCTCCTATGTTTTATCTCTGACCTGTGGCTGGGATTCAAAACAACAATCTTAAAGTACCCAGCAGCACATGGACCCACTCCCTTCCCCTAGAGGAGAGCCTCATCAGCACTGCACCAAGCACCTTTCTGTCCCAGAAAAGCAGTCACTTGCTTGTGCAAGTGCCCGGAGTCTATGTTGAAGCACATTGAAAAGCTGTGGCCAGCTTATCTGCCCTCTGCATGTGCCTCTGTCCCCTGCTTTTGAACAGCTGCCCAATACAACTTGGTGGGTCTTACGTTCTTGGAGAGGCAAAATACCCTCTTCCAAATGCACTCCAGGAAGGGGAACATTCTCCCCCTGTGTGACCCAGGCATCCCCATACACAGCACCTTGGGCTAACCCTATGCGCCACTCTATCCCTCTCTGACTTGCTCCACAAAAAGTGTTCCCATCCTCCCCAGCACCACAACTTTTCTCTCTCCCAATTCACACCTCTGGACCTTTCATCTGCCACATTCTTTCCCTCCAATTATGCAGATTGTTTTCTTAATTCTCAGATCAATTTCTTAGTTGTTCAAAATGATTTGATGTTGAGCCATCAAAAGGAATGAGGTCTTGCCATTTGCAACGACGTGGATGGAACTGGAGGGTATTATGCTGAGCGAAATAAGTCAAACAGAGAAAGACATGTATCATATGACCTCACTGATATGAGGAATTCTTAATCTCAGGAAACAAACTGAG
>NW_022592267.1:0-3865 GCF_004348235.1 Phoca vitulina
CTCAGTTTGTTTCCTGAGATTAAGAATTCCTCATATCAGTGAGGTCATATGATACATGTCTTTCTCTGTTTGACTTATTTCGCTCAGCATAATACCCTCCAGTTCCATCCACGTCGTTGCAAATGGCAAGACCTCATTCCTTTTGATGGCTCAACATCAAATCATTTTGAACAACTAAGAAATTGATCTGAGAATTAAGAAAACAATCTGCATAATTGGAGGGAAAGAATGTGGCAGATGAAAGGTCCAGAGGTGTGAATTGGGAGAGAGAAAAGTTGTGGTGCTGGGGAGGATGGGAACACTTTTTGTGGAGCAAGTCAGAGAGGGATAGAGTGGCGCATAGGGTTAGCCCAAGGTGCTGTGTATGGGGATGCCTGGGTCACACAGGGGGAGAATGTTCCCCTTCCTGGAGTGCATTTGGAAGAGGGTATTTTGCCTCTCCAAGAACGTAAGACCCACCAAGTTGTATTGGGCAGCTGTTCAAAAGCAGGGGACAGAGGCACATGCAGAGGGCAGATAAGCTGGCCACAGCTTTTCAATGTGCTTCAACATAGACTCCGGGCACTTGCACAAGCAAGTGACTGCTTTTCTGGGACAGAAAGGTGCTTGGTGCAGTGCTGATGAGGCTCTCCTCTAGGGGAAGGGAGTGGGTCCATGTGCTGCTGGGTACTTTAAGATTGTTGTTTTGAATCCCAGCCACAGGTCAGAGATAAAACATAGGAGAACTGTGGTGCTGGACCTGCTGATGGCTGGGTACAGACAGGTTGAGAGCAGGGATCTGATGAAAGCCTGGGACACAGAAGAGGAGATTGTTCGCTTTTCTGTGAGGGTCTCCTGAACAGTAGTGCTGCCCTACCTGGGGATGAGAGGGCAGGTGACTCCGTCTTCTCCTCCCTCTGACTCCCTCCACCAGCATGGTCAGACTTCAGAATGAAACACAGCACCTCCAGCAGACCATGCCCCCTGAACCTGACAGGGACATCTTTGTTAGGGAAGGTCTGACTGAGCCAGAACATTCTCTCGCTCAGAAGACCAATACAGGCCCTCCCCATGCATGAAGGATACTGCTCATAGAATGCTCCAAAGCATCAGCTTCAGTTCCAGTGGAACTAGAACCAAACTTTTTTTTATTTCAATTTTTAATTTCTTTATATTTTTATTTTAATTTTTTAATTAAATTTTTTTCTTTTTTTGGCATCAGGTTTATAGCTTTTTGTTCATTTGTTGGTTTGTTTGTTTCCTTTTCTTGTTTTTTTTTTTTTTTTTTTTGGATCAGTCTTTTTTTCCCCTCTTTTTTCCTTCTTTCTTTTTCTTTGGAATTAGACTTATACTTTTTTGTTTGTTTGTTTGCTTTCTTGTTCCTTTTTTTTTTCTTGGATCAGGCTTTTTTTTTTTTTTTTTTTAAATCAGGTTTATCTTAACAAACAAATAAAAACACACCTAGTTAAAGGTCCAAACACTCTCCAAAGCTAGAAAGGAGGAACTCTGAGGAGGATTGACTTGTGGGAAAGAACAGCCAAAATACAACAGCAGAGTGAACACAGCATACACCATAAATATTTCCCAAAGTGCCAAGCCCTGGACAGTGTAAGACCCATTCTTAATATAGTATTACTCTCAGCAGCAGGAAATATAACAAGGTTTCATAACACCTAAAAGACAGAAACCTAGATATAATGATAAGATGGAGGAATTCTCCCCAAAAGAAAGATCAAGAAGAAATCACAGCCAGGGATTTGCTCAAAACAGATATAAGTAATGTATCTGAATAAGAAATTAGGACAACGGTCATAAGAATACTAGCTGGGCTTGAAAGAAGCATAGATGACACCAGAGAAACCCTGGCTATAGAGATAAGAGACCTAAAAACTAGTCAGTCTGAATTAAAAAATGATATAACTGAGATGTGAAATTGACTGGATGTAATCACAATGAGGATGGAAGAATCAGAGGAATGAATACATGATAGAGGAGAAAAATTATTGAAAATAATGAAGCTCAAAAGAAGAGGGAAAGAAAACTATTAAATCATAAAAATAGACTTAGGGAACTCAGTGATTCCACGAAGTGCAATAATATCCATATCATAGGAATCCCAGAAGAAGAAGAGCAGGGAAAAAGGGGAAGGAGATCTATTTGAAGAAATTATAGCTGA
The DNA here is from genome assembly GCF_004348235.1 of Phoca vitulina. Classification (NCBI taxonomy): domain Eukaryota; kingdom Metazoa; phylum Chordata; class Mammalia; order Carnivora; family Phocidae; genus Phoca; species Phoca vitulina. The sequence continues at coordinate 2,156 of NW_022592267.1, forward strand.
GAACTTCTCTAATCTGAGGAAGGAATCAGGCATTCAAGTTCAAGAGGCACAGAGAGATCCCCTCAAAATGAACAAAACCAGTCAACACCAAGACATGTCATAGTGAAACTTGGAAAATACAAAGATAGAGAATTCTGAAAGGAGCTGGAGACAAAAGGTCCTTAACCTACAAGGGTAGACACATAAGGTTAGCAGCAGACCTGTCCACAGAAACATGGCAAGTTAGAAAAGAATGACATTATATATTCAATGTGCTGACTGGGAAAAATTTGCAGCCAAGAGTATTATATCCAGCAAGGCTGTCATTTGGAATAGAAGGAGAGACAAAGAGATTCCAAGATAAACAAAAACTAAAGGAGTTCATGAACACTAAACCAGCTTTGCAAGAAATATTAAAGGGAACTCTGAGTGGGAAAGTAACAAAAGACTAGAAAGGAACAGAGACAAACTATAGGAACAGCGACTTTACAGGTAATAAAATGGCACTAAATTTATATCTATCAATAATTATTCTAAATGTAAATGGACTTAATGCTCCAATCAAAAGATATAGGGTACCAGAATGGATTAAAAAATAAGACCATTGATGTGCTACTTACAAGAGACTCATTTTAGACCCAAAGACACCTCTAGAATGAAAGTGAAGGGGTGGAGAACCATCTGTCATGATAATGGACATCAAAAGAAAGCTGGAGTAGCCATCCTTATATCAGACAAACTAGATTTTTTAAAAAAGATTTTATTTATTTGTCAGAGAGAGAGAGAGCACACAAGCAGGGGGAGCAGCAGGCAGAGAGAGAAGCAGGCTCCCCACTGTGCAAGGTGCCCGATGCAGAACTTAATCCCAGGATCCTGGGATCATGACCTGACCTGAAGGCAGACACTCAACTGACTGAGCTACCCAGGCATCCCAGAAAAACTAGATTTTAAAACAAAGACTGTAATAAGAGATGAAGAAGGGCATTATATCATAATTAAGGGATCTATCCAACAACAGGATCTAACAATTATAAATATTTATGCCCCCAACTTGGGAGCAGCCAAATATAAAAATCAATAACAAACTCAAAACTCATTGATAATAACACAGTAATAATAGGGGAATTTAACACCCCACTCACAGCAATGGACAGATCATCTAAGCAGAAGATCAATAAGGAAACAAAGGCTTTCAATGACACACTGGACCAGATGGACTTAACGGATATATTCAGAGCATTTCATCCTAAAGCAGCAGAATACACATTCTTTTCGAGTGCACATGGAATATTCTCCAGAATAGATCACATACTGGGTCATAAATCAGACTTGAACCAGTACAGAAAGATGGAGATCATACCATGCATATTTTCAGATCACAGTGCTATGAAACTTGAAGTAGCCACAAGAAAAAATTTGGAAATACCACAAATACATGGAGGTTAAAGAACATCCTACTAAAAAATGAATGGGTTAATCAAGAAATTAAAGACGAGATAAAAAAAAAATACATGGACTCCCATCCAAGTACATGGATGGATAAAGAAGATGTGGTATATATATACAATGGAATATTATGCAGCCATCAAAAGGAATGAAATCTTGCCATTTGCAACGATGTGGATGGAACTGGAGGGTGTTATGCTGAGCGAAATAAATCAATCAGAGAAAGACATGTATCATTTGACCTCACTGATATGAGGAATTCTTAATCTCAGGAAACAAACTGAG
>NW_022592268.1:0-3865 GCF_004348235.1 Phoca vitulina
CTCAGTTTGTTTCCTGAGATTAAGAATTCCTCATATCAGTGAGGTCATATGATACATGTCTTTCTCTGTTTGACTTATTTCGCTCAGCATAATACCCTCCAGTTCCATCCACGTCGTTGCAAATGGCAAGACCTCATTCCTTTTGATGGCTCAACATCAAATCATTTTGAACAACTAAGAAATTGATCTGAGAATTAAGAAAACAATCTGCATAATTGGAGGGAAAGAATGTGGCAGATGAAAGGTCCAGAGGTGTGAATTGGGAGAGAGAAAAGTTGTGGTGCTGGGGAGGATGGGAACACTTTTTGTGGAGCAAGTCAGAGAGGGATAGAGTGGCGCATAGGGTTAGCCCAAGGTGCTGTGTATGGGGATGCCTGGGTCACACAGGGGGAGAATGTTCCCCTTCCTGGAGTGCATTTGGAAGAGGGTATTTTGCCTCTCCAAGAACGTAAGACCCACCAAGTTGTATTGGGCAGCTGTTCAAAAGCAGGGGACAGAGGCACATGCAGAGGGCAGATAAGCTGGCCACAGCTTTTCAATGTGCTTCAACATAGACTCCGGGCACTTGCACAAGCAAGTGACTGCTTTTCTGGGACAGAAAGGTGCTTGGTGCAGTGCTGATGAGGCTCTCCTCTAGGGGAAGGGAGTGGGTCCATGTGCTGCTGGGTACTTTAAGATTGTTGTTTTGAATCCCAGCCACAGGTCAGAGATAAAACATAGGAGAACTGTGGTGCTGGACCTGCTGATGGCTGGGTACAGACAGGTTGAGAGCAGGGATCTGATGAAAGCCTGGGACACAGAAGAGGAGATTGTTCGCTTTTCTGTGAGGGTCTCCTGAACAGTAGTGCTGCCCTACCTGGGGATGAGAGGGCAGGTGACTCCGTCTTCTCCTCCCTCTGACTCCCTCCACCAGCATGGTCAGACTTCAGAATGAAACACAGCACCTCCAGCAGACCATGCCCCCTGAACCTGACAGGGACATCTTTGTTAGGGAAGGTCTGACTGAGCCAGAACATTCTCTCGCTCAGAAGACCAATACAGGCCCTCCCCATGCATGAAGGATACTGCTCATAGAATGCTCCAAAGCATCAGCTTCAGTTCCAGTGGAACTAGAACCAAACTTTTTTTTATTTCAATTTTTAATTTCTTTATATTTTTATTTTAATTTTTTAATTAAATTTTTTTCTTTTTTTGGCATCAGGTTTATAGCTTTTTGTTCATTTGTTGGTTTGTTTGTTTCCTTTTCTTGTTTTTTTTTTTTTTTTTTTTGGATCAGTCTTTTTTTCCCCTCTTTTTTCCTTCTTTCTTTTTCTTTGGAATTAGACTTATACTTTTTTGTTTGTTTGTTTGCTTTCTTGTTCCTTTTTTTTTTCTTGGATCAGGCTTTTTTTTTTTTTTTTTTTAAATCAGGTTTATCTTAACAAACAAATAAAAACACACCTAGTTAAAGGTCCAAACACTCTCCAAAGCTAGAAAGGAGGAACTCTGAGGAGGATTGACTTGTGGGAAAGAACAGCCAAAATACAACAGCAGAGTGAACACAGCATACACCATAAATATTTCCCAAAGTGCCAAGCCCTGGACAGTGTAAGACCCATTCTTAATATAGTATTACTCTCAGCAGCAGGAAATATAACAAGGTTTCATAACACCTAAAAGACAGAAACCTAGATATAATGATAAGATGGAGGAATTCTCCCCAAAAGAAAGATCAAGAAGAAATCACAGCCAGGGATTTGCTCAAAACAGATATAAGTAATGTATCTGAATAAGAAATTAGGACAACGGTCATAAGAATACTAGCTGGGCTTGAAAGAAGCATAGATGACACCAGAGAAACCCTGGCTATAGAGATAAGAGACCTAAAAACTAGTCAGTCTGAATTAAAAAATGATATAACTGAGATGTGAAATTGACTGGATGTAATCACAATGAGGATGGAAGAATCAGAGGAATGAATACATGATAGAGGAGAAAAATTATTGAAAATAATGAAGCTCAAAAGAAGAGGGAAAGAAAACTATTAAATCATAAAAATAGACTTAGGGAACTCAGTGATTCCACGAAGTGCAATAATATCCATATCATAGGAATCCCAGAAGAAGAAGAGCAGGGAAAAAGGGGAAGGAGATCTATTTGAAGAAATTATAGCTGAGAACTTCTCTAATCTGAGGAAGGAATCAGGCATTCAAGTTCAAGAGGCACAGAGAGATCCCCTCAAAATGAACAAAACCAGTCAACACCAAGACATGTCATAGTGAAACTTGGAAAATACAAAGATAGAGAATTCTGAAAGGAGCTGGAGACAAAAGGTCCTTAACCTACAAGGGTAGACACATAAGGTTAGCAGCAGACCTGTCCACAGAAACATGGCAAGTTAGAAAAGAATGACATTATATATTCAATGTGCTGACTGGGAAAAATTTGCAGCCAAGAGTATTATATCCAGCAAGGCTGTCATTTGGAATAGAAGGAGAGACAAAGAGATTCCAAGATAAACAAAAACTAAAGGAGTTCATGAACACTAAACCAGCTTTGCAAGAAATATTAAAGGGAACTCTGAGTGGGAAAGTAACAAAAGACTAGAAAGGAACAGAGACAAACTATAGGAACAGCGACTTTACAGGTAATAAAATGGCACTAAATTTATATCTATCAATAATTATTCTAAATGTAAATGGACTTAATGCTCCAATCAAAAGATATAGGGTACCAGAATGGATTAAAAAATAAGACCATTGATGTGCTACTTACAAGAGACTCATTTTAGACCCAAAGACACCTCTAGAATGAAAGTGAAGGGGTGGAGAACCATCTGTCATGATAATGGACATCAAAAGAAAGCTGGAGTAGCCATCCTTATATCAGACAAACTAGATTTTTTAAAAAAGATTTTATTTATTTGTCAGAGAGAGAGAGAGCACACAAGCAGGGGGAGCAGCAGGCAGAGAGAGAAGCAGGCTCCCCACTGTGCAAGGTGCCCGATGCAGAACTTAATCCCAGGATCCTGGGATCATGACCTGACCTGAAGGCAGACACTCAACTGACTGAGCTACCCAGGCATCCCAGAAAAACTAGATTTTAAAACAAAGACTGTAATAAGAGATGAAGAAGGGCATTATATCATAATTAAGGGATCTATCCAACAACAGGATCTAACAATTATAAATATTTATGCCCCCAACTTGGGAGCAGCCAAATATAAAAATCAATAACAAACTCAAAACTCATTGATAATAACACAGTAATAATAGGGGAATTTAACACCCCACTCACAGCAATGGACAGATCATCTAAGCAGAAGATCAATAAGGAAACAAAGGCTTTCAATGACACACTGGACCAGATGGACTTAACGGATATATTCAGAGCATTTCATCCTAAAGCAGCAGAATACACATTCTTTTCGAGTGCACATGGAATATTCTCCAGAATAGATCACATACTGGGTCATAAATCAGACTTGAACCAGTACAGAAAGATGGAGATCATACCATGCATATTTTCAGATCACAGTGCTATGAAACTTGAAGTAGCCACAAGAAAAAATTTGGAAATACCACAAATACATGGAGGTTAAAGAACATCCTACTAAAAAATGAATGGGTTAATCAAGAAATTAAAGACGAGATAAAAAAAAAATACATGGACTCCCATCCAAGTACATGGATGGATAAAGAAGATGTGGTATATATATACAATGGAATATTATGCAGCCATCAAAAGGAATGAAATCTTGCCATTTGCAACGATGTGGATGGAACTGGAGGGTGTTATGCTGAGCGAAATAAATCAATCAGAGAAAGACATGTATCATTTGACCTCACTGATATGAGGAATTCTTAATCTCAGGAAACAAACTGAG
>NW_022592269.1:0-3862 GCF_004348235.1 Phoca vitulina
TGGTCCATATATACAATGGAATATTACTCAGCCATCAGAAAGGATGAATACCCAACTTTTACATCAACATGGATTGGACTGGAGGAGGTTATGCTAAGTGAAATAAGTCAAGCAGAGAAAGTTGATTATCATATGGTTTCACTTATTTGTGGAACATAAGGAATAGCATGGAGGACATTAGGAAAAGGAAGGGAAAAATGAAAGGGAGGGGGGGAATCAGAGGGAGAGATGAACCATGAGAGACTATGGACTCTGAGAAACAAACAGGGTTTTAGAGGGGAGGGGGGAGGAGGGATTTGTTAGCCCAGTGATGGGTATTAAGGAGGGCACGTACTGCATGGAGCACTGGGTGTTATACGAAAACAATGGATCATGGATCACCACATCAAAAACTAATGATGTATTGTTTGGTGACTAACATAACATAATAAAATTTAAAAATTAAAAAAATAAATAAATAAAACAAACAAAAATAAAAAGCAAATTTGAGAAGATTGAAATCATACCAAGTATCTTGTCCAACAAGAGAAAAGGAAAGTTTTTAAATGTGTGGAAATTAAACAACACACTCCTGATCACTTTTTCTGACTGAATAATCTATCCATCATTGAAATTTAGATTATTCATGTCACTTACTATTAACATTTTGTTGTCTATTTCTCCCTTCATATCTCTTAATATTTGCTTAGTATTGCTTAATAGGTGCTCTGATGCTGCATGTGTATGTATTTACACTTATTATAACCTCTTGATGAATTGACACCTTTATAATAAATAAAGACAATTTTATTTTTTCTTTTCCAAATTTGGATGCCTTTTAGTTCTTTATTTTGCATGATTACTCCAGCTAGGAATTCCAGTACTCTGTTGAATTAGAATAACCAGAGGGGGCACCCTTGTCTTGCCCCTAATCTTTGAAGAGCTTTCAACCTTTCACTATTGAGTATGATGTTAGCTATGGGCTTGTTGTATATGACCTTCATTTATTTATTTTTTTAAGTTGAAAACTTTAATGAAACTTTTCAGATTTACATTTCAAAACAATCTTTTTTGACTGTGTCTCTCTGATAGTCCAATAAATTTTCAATTTATTTTTATTATTTTTTATTATGTTTGTTATGTTGAGGTATGTTGTTGAAGGTTTTTATCATGAAAGAATGTTGTGTTCTGTCAGATGCTTTTTCTGAGATGATCATAATTTTTACTTTTCATTTTATTAATGTGGTCTATCACATTTATTGATTTGCATGTATTGAACCATCCTTGCATCCCACTGATAAATCCTGTTTGATCATGATGTACACTCTTTTTAATGTGCTGTTGGATTTGGTTTGCTAATATTTTGTTGAGAACTTTTGCATCTATATTCATCAGGGATATTGGCCTATAGGTTTTTGTTTCGGTTTGTTTTGTTTTGTTTTGTTTTGTTTTGTTTTGTTTTGTGGTACCCTTGTCTGCCTTTGGTATCAGGATAATTCTGGCCTCATAAATGACTTTGGGTGTGTCCCCTCCTCTCCAGTTTCCATAGAATGAGTTTGAGGTGTCCCCTCTTCTCCAATTTTTTAAATGAGTTTGAAAAGGATTAGTGTTAATTCTTTAAATGTTTGGTAGAATTTACCAGTAAAACCATCTGGTTTTGTGCATTTCTTTGTTGGAAGATTTTGGATTACTGATTCAATCTTTTTAGTCATTATTGGTCTCTTCATATTTTCTATTTCTTCACAAGTCAGTCTTTGTAAGTTGTATGTTTCTAGGAATTTATCCATTTCTTTTAGGTTATCCAATTTGTCAACATAGAGTTGTTCAGAGTACTCTCTTATGATCTTATATATTTCTGTGCTATCAGTTGTAACATCTCTTTCATTTCTGATTTTATGTTTTTGAATATCTCCTTTTTCTCAGTTTGGCTAAAGGTTTGTCAATTTTGTTTATCTTTTCAAAAAGCTAGCTTGTAGTTTTGTAACTTCTTCTATTGTTTTTCTGGTCTCTATTTTTCATTTATTTCAGCTCTGATCTTTGTTATTTCCTTCATTCTTCTAACTTTGGCCTTTGTTTGCACTTCTTTTTCTAGTTTTTTGAGGTATAAAGTTAGATTGTTTATTTGAGGTCTTTCTTTTTTCTTAATATATGCATCTGTTGCTATAAACTTGCCTCTCAAAACTGCTTTTGGGGGCACCTGGGTGCCTCCGTTGGTTAAGCATCTGCCTTCAGCTCAGGTCATGATCCCAGGGTCCTGGGATTGAGTCCCACATCAGGCTCCCTGCTCAGCCAGGAGCCTGCTTCTCCCTCTCCCTCTGCCTGCTGCTCCCCCTGCTTGTGCTTTCTCTCTCTGTCAAATAAATAAATAAAATCTTAAAACACAAAAACAAAAATGGTTTTTGCAGTGTCCCATAGGTTTTAATATGTTATGTTTCCATTTTCATTTGTTTTGAGATATTCTTTGATTCCCCTTTTATTTTCTTCTTTGACCCATTCGTTGTTCAGGAGTGTGTTTAATTTATGCATATTTAAAAACTTTCCACCTTTTCTCTTGTTGATTTCTAGTTTCATACCATTGTTGTTGGACAAGATACTTGGTATGATTTCAATCTTCTCAAGTTTGCTAAGACTTGTTTTGTGTCCTATCTTATGATCTATCTTTGAGAATATACCATGTTCACTTGAGAAGAATATGTATTTTTGTGTTGGATGAAATGTTCTATACATGTCTGTTAGGTCCATTTGGTCTAAAGTATGGTTCAAGTCCAACATTTCCTGGTTGATTTTTCTGGCTGAATAATCTACCCATCACTGAAATTTGGGGTATTGAAGTCCTCTATCAGTGTATTGTTGTCTATTTGTCCCTTCATATCTCTTAATATTTGCTTAATATATTTAGGTGCTCTGATGTTGCATGTGTATATATTTACAATTATTATAACCTCTTGATGAATTGACCCCTTTATCATATATAATGACCTTCTTTGTCTCTTGTCATTTTCAGATTAAAGTCTATTTTTGTTTGATATAAGTACAGCTCACCATGCTTCTTCATATTTATTTTTTGCTGTGCACATGCATGGAAAGTCTTTTTATATCCCTTTACTTTGAGCCTATGAGTAAATCTCTTGAGGTAAATCTCTTGTAGGCATGGTTAAGTCTTATTTTTTCATTCATCCAGCTACTCTGTGCCTTTTGATTGGGGAATTCAATCCATTTACATTTACAGTAGTTATTGATATATAAGGACTTACTAATAATGCCATGTTATTAATGATTTCTGGCTGTTTTGTAGTTCATTTGGTCCTTTTTTCCTCTCTTGCTGCCTTCCTTTATGAATTGGTGATTTTCTGTAGTGATATGCACTGATTCCTTTCTCTTCATCTTTTGTGAATAGATTAGAAGTTTTTGCTTGGTGATTACCATAAAGCTTACATAAAACATCACATAGATTTTTTAAATTTTATTTTATTATGTTATTTAGTCACCATACCATACATCATTAGTTTTTGATTCATTGTTTTCGTATAACACCCAGTGCTCCATGCAGTATGTGCCCTCCTTAATACCCATCATCGAGCTAACCCATTCCCCCACTCCCCTCCCCTCTAAAACCCTCAGTTTGTTTCTCAGAGTCCATAGTCTCTCATGGTTCATCTCTCCCTCCAATTCCCTCCCCCCTTCATTTTTCCCTTCCTTCTCCTAATGTCCTCCATGCTATTCCTTATGTTCCACAAATAAGTGAAACCATGTGATAATTGACTTTCTCTGCTTGACTTATTTCACTTAGCATAATCTCCTCCAGTCCCATCCATGTTGATGCAAAAGTTGGGTACTCATCCTTTCTGATGGCTGAGTAATATTCCATTGTATATATGGACCA
>NW_022592270.1:0-3862 GCF_004348235.1 Phoca vitulina
TATATATATATATATATATATATATATATATATATATACACACACATTAATTTTAATGTATTTCATATAAACCCTTTTTCCAGGAATAGTCCATATAACATTAACGGTATGCCTAGTGTGTGCCTGGCATATAATATCTACTCAATAAATGCACACCAAATGAATGACAGCTCTGAGTTCTACTGACCAGGCAGGATCTCAAAATCCATCTGCTTCCACCCAGAAAAGTCTAATTGATTGGCTTCTTGTCTGTAGAGTATTTAAAATCAGGACAAAGTAAAAGACAATATGAATCATTAAGTTCTCTCAAACCTAACATTCTGTAATTCCACTATGAGGAATATCAAGAATCATGTGTCTCTCTGGACATATAACACCACAAAATCACTTTTCATTAGTGAACCTGGAAAAAAGGAAACTATAAAAACACTCTGTAGATAAAGCCTAAAGACATCTTATAGATAAATCACAAGTCGTGGGTCATATAAAGCAGAAAGATTCAAAATCCTCCTCAACAAGATCACCTTTTATCAGTCCTCAACATCTTCCATTAAGATATGGCTTATTGAATTCTTACTGTCAGGTCCTCTGCTAAGAGAGTCGCACACGTACTGTCTTCAGTACACATGAATGACATCAGCCACTATCCATATTTGAGACACCAACAAAACAGAATGTCTAAGAATTAGAGAATAACTTCCCCAGTGTTGATATTTGAGAACTATGGTTCTTACAGTTTTTTTAATGTGCTCTGATATATATATTAAAAAAGCATCTGTGCCCTTGTTCAAATTCAAGTCACTTTTTTATAAATGTCAATTTGTAAAGATTTTCTCTGAGTTCCAGCTTTCTTATTAGTACGATGTGACAAATCATATCTCCCCTGTTTACTTCAAAAGTTTGCTGGGGGATCAAAAACGATAGGGTATGTATCAGTACTTGGTCAATAATAAAGAAATACTTACATATGGATGGAGCTGTGATAGTGTTATGAGCTCACAGAGTGAAGTTAACACTAAACTATAATCTGAATTAATAGAATCTCTGCATAATTAAGAATTAGTAGCAGCAATATTAAATACAAGCTTTCTCCTAGTAATATTTTAACACTTCTCTTATGTATAAAATTAATAAAAATTGATTGTGCCCCATTAAAGAATCAAATAGACAATATAGTACTTCCAGTTTTTGGTAAATCATTATAATGGCTAATTTTTATTGGTTTGATAAAATTTATCTACTTAATTAATGAGACCAGTAATCATAACTCAAAATAAAACCTGACAAGATTGGTGATGTTTTCTCCCATTCTATTTGAGATAGCTCTTTTATATATTATTATGTTTTAATGAAGTAGGAAACAAAGCCCATCTCAAAGGTCCCATTCACAATGTAGAAATATTCTAGGACAACTTTCTGCCACCCTATGCATGTTTCACTTTCAAATATTCTCTTTCCCAGAAGGTAAATTTTCAATAAAATGGCATCAGAATTCTCTAGAAACATTTAATGAATCATGTACTATGTTTCTCTAATTGTTGTGACCATATATCGTGCTACTTATACTTAAATAAAAGAAGGCTAGGAGAATAAATTGATTGCACAGAGTCATATATACCTATACTCGGTCAAATCTGGATGAAAACTGAATTTTATATACAAGTTTCTTATTCAGATTAAAAATAAAATTTTTACTAAGTGAAAATGATTATATCACCTTTTGAATGAAGCTTAACTGCAAATTAGAACCATTTTTATTTAAGAGACAGAGAATTGAGAGATTTGGTCAATTTCTTTCTTTTTTTTTTTTTTTGCAGATGAAGAAATGGAATTTCAGAAAAGTGGTGTTTCTTGCTCAAGATCAAATAAGAACCAATGTCCGTGCTGACAAATCTAAGTCTGTTTTCTCCACACCTAAAGCTCTTTTATTAAAGCTCTGTTGCTTGGTGGCCTTCCTATGACACTCAGTGACAGTCTAATAGGAGAAACAGAGAATAAACAATAAAAGAAGCAAGTAAACACAGTAATTTCACAATATGGTAATAATAAGGAACATATGCTAGCTTTTTTTTTAACGTTTTTTTTATTATGTTATGTTAATCACCATACATTACATCATTAGTTTTTGATGTAGTGTTCCATGATTCATTGTTTGAGTATAACACCCAGTGCTCCATGCAGTATGTGCCCTCTTTAATACCCATCACCAGGCTAACCCATCCTCCCACCCCCTCCCCTCTAGAACCCTCAGTTTGTTTCTCAGAGTCCATAGTCTCTCATGGTTCATCTCCCCTTCTGATTTCCCCCCCTTCATTCTTCCCTTCCTGCTATCTTCTTCTTCTTTTTTTTTTTTTAACATATAATGTATCATTTGTTTCAGAGGTACAGGTCTGGGATTCAACAGTCTTACACAATTCACAGCACTCACCATAGCACATACACTCCCCAGTGTCTATCACCCAGCCACCCCATCCCTCCCACCCCCCACCACTCCAGCAACCCTCAGTTTGTTTCCTGAGATTAAGAATTCCTCATATCAGTGAGGTCATATGATACATGACTTTCTCTGATTGACTTATTTCGCTCAGCATAATACCCTCTAGCTTTTAAAGGTGTGCCAGGCTTTGTTAGAAGCATTTTTTTTTTCATTTAATTTTTACACATTCCTCACAGCACCCCTACGAGGCAGATACTATTGGTAACATTTGTAGATGGAAATACCTGAGACACAGAGAGATTGAGCGACTTGTTTACTTGCAGTCATGCAACTAGGAAGCAATGGAGTCAGGGTTCCAACCAAGAAGAGACAAAGGCACACGTCTCTTAAGGGGAGGACCAGACTGCCAAGGAACCAGTCCCAGGAAAAGCAAGGTATGCAAAGTCCTTGCTTCAGGAAAAAGCTGGGTGTGTCCGAAAACTACAAGAAGACTGATATGGCTGGAATATCACTTTTTTTTAAAGATTTCTTTATTTGAGAGAGAGAGTGCACAAGCAGGGGGAGGGGCAGAAGGAGAGGGAGAGAATCTCAAGCAGACTCCCCACTGACCATGGAGCCTGATGCGGGGCTCGATCCCAGGACCCTGAGACCATGACCTGAGCCGAAGTCAAGAGTCAGATGCTTCACCAACTGAGCCACCCATGCACCCCTGGAATATCATTTTTAAAAGGGGGTTGGAATGACACAGATAACAGGGGGAAGACTGGCAAACGGCAAAGTATGCAGGGTCTTGAATGCCAGGAAGAAAAGGCTGAGTTTTTAAGCAATGAAATGGAAAGCCATTGAAGAGTTTTTTGTTTTTTTTTTATAGTGTATTTATTTTTAATTTTTTTATTGTTATGTTAATCCCCATACATTACATCATTAGTTTTAGATATAGTGTTCCATGATTCATTGTTTGTGCATAACACCCAGTGCTCCATGCAGAACGTGCCCTCCTCAATACCCATCACCAGGCTAACCCATCCTCCCAACCCCCGCCCCTCTAGAACCCTCAGTTTGTTTTTCAGAGTCCATCGTCTCTCATGGTTCTTCTCCCCCTCCAATTTCCCCCCCTTCATTCTTCCCCTCCTGCTATATTCTTCTTCTTCTTTTTTTCTTTCTTAACATATATTGCATTATTTGTTTCAGAGGTACAGATCTGAGATTCAACAGTCTTGCACAATTCACAGCGCTTACCAGAACACATACCCTCCCCAGTGTCCATCACCCAGTCACCCCATCCTTCCTACCCCACCCCCCACTCCAGCAACCCTCAGTTTGTTTCCTGAGATTAAGAATTCCTCATATCAGTGAGGTCATATGATACATGTCTTTCTCTGTTTGACTTATTTCGCTCAGCATAATACCCTCCAGTTCCATCCA
>NW_022592271.1:0-3858 GCF_004348235.1 Phoca vitulina
CGCCGCCCTTGCCCAGGCCCTTCCCGCCCTTGCCGCGGCCGGACATGGCGAACAACACTCTCCTGAACCAGCCAGACACTGCGGGCCGCGGCGCCGCTCAGCCCTTTTATAGCAACGAGCCGGACCTGTTTGGAAACCGCGAGCGCAGGGGCGGTCACCACCCCCAGCTCCCGCCCACTGCCTCGTTCTCTCTGCTCGGCGCTCTGCGCAGCCGGCAGGCGGGGCGCCCGAAGCCATAGTCCGTCCCGGGTGGGGGCGGGGAGTCATCCCCCAAATCCTCCCGCGGGGGCGTCAGTGCGGCGTGTGCCTGCAACACTGGCAGCCACCACGCGGGGCACCGACGCACACGCTTTCCGCAAAGAAGCCTCCCGTTGTCCTTCCCATCGCCCGGACAGCCCCAGAGTCTCGAGTCACTACTCGCTGCTGTCCCCAGGAGACGCTTGAAATAAACCCTGGAGCTCATCATAGTCTGTTGCTAAGTGTCCCTGTGTCTCACCGAGAGATCGGTGTCTGCTTCCCTAAGGAAGGCTCGCGGGGACGCAGCCCTGCGGGGGGAACTCAGCATAACGTTCAGCGCTTCAAAGCCAGATCAGGTCCCACCTCACTGAAGGCCGCGCTGAACGTTGGTAAATGCGTGTGTCCCAAAGTGACGAGAACCGTGCTCTGCCGGGAGTGTCACGTTGGTGCTTGGAGCGTGTGCTTGGTGACGCACCGCTCGGGGCCCGCGCGGTTTCCGCCGCCGCGTTCTATGCTGCAGCCGCGCGCAGAGCCGAGAGCCAGCTCTGGGGACAGCCGGCGGCCTGGCCGCCCTATGACCTCGGGCAGTCTGGCCTCGGGTTTTTCTTTTCAAATGTATAAGAAAGGCTAAGTTACAGAGCACTGGAGTTTAAAACGGATAATCCATGTCAAGTCTTTACTATCTGCAAATAAACACTCAACATTATGCTCTCAGCTCCTCCCCTCAGTAGTCACCCCTCTAAACTGCTGAGCCTAACAGAGCATCCTGGTTTGCACAACTTTCTTTCGAGAACTCCTTGAAATAATAAACACTCCTCATTGAGGAGTTCCAGTTGAATTGCCGAGATCTGGCTTCTCCTCCAGGGTCTGTGAGGAGGACCTAGTTCATCAAAGCTGTTTTCTGAGTTTATGGTGCATGGGGACAAATTCCTGACTGGGGTTCTTCCCTTGGAAACCGTGACAGGATGCAGGGCATCTAGGAACTTGTATAGAACAAAAATTCCAGCTCTACTCTCCCCCAACTGAACCTTAGCACTTCCTGCATTTATGAATACAGGCAGCAACCAGGGTGATGGGCGGGACCTGGGCTTGTGCGTATCCCGGGCGGCTTAAGCTCTCAGTGTTTCCAATACCATTTAGACACGTCATTCCTGCTACACTGTGGTAATTCTTGCTCACTAGGGCAATCTTTGACTTTAACGAATTAATAAAAAAAAAATCTGTTAATACTTCAACTGTTTGGGGTTTTGATAAATTTAATAATGTATTGTAATATAATTCTTTTCCTATGTAATCCTATGTATATTCTCTTAAGCACTTAAAAGCATTGTGCTGGGAAGGGGCCCATAAACTTCATCGGATATGCAAAGAAGTCCATGCCCTGAACTGATCAAGAACCCTTCTTTGAGATCTTCAGAGCCTTGAAAGACTTTGGGTTTTGAAAATGTGCAGAGAGGAACTTTGGGAAATGCCATGAATGTTGGAATAAAAACCATATGTTAATAACAATAGTCTAGTGGGGGTGTGTAAGGGTAAATGGCAATGATTATCTTCACTTATCAACAGCAAAGAGATTGCAGTAAGATGTAGCCTGGTGTATGAAGGTGCAAAGGGAAATATCAAGCAAGCGCCCAGAAATACAAGTCTGACAGTTAAGCAGGAGGACAGACCTGAAGGGAGACGCTTGGAAGTTAACCACATCAAGGTAACTCATGAGCCCATGAAGGTGATTGGGGCGGTACCTTGGAGACTCCCTGTGTTGACGCGGCCTAGAGACAGCTCTTCTTTCTTGGTACTGCATCTCTTTTATCTCCCCCATCGTGGTTGTAATTCTGGCTCTTCTCTTTCTTGTATGGACTGACTACTGTCCCAGCCTTCCGTGGCTCAGCCTCTCTGTAATTCATACTCCTCATCGCTATCAATGAATAATCTTCAAGTGAGCTTCAGAACCAACTAGACTGAATCAAAACCACTTTAGGATTAGGAATGCATAAACCCCGTAACAAGTGAACACACAAAGTAAGAATGATTTATACTGAGCTGATTGCTCACCCCATCTCTTGCATTTGAATCATGTTAATATGTAACCTATAGTGACACTAATTTTCATGTTTCACTTGGATGTGCTGAAGGAAGTAATCAGTCATTTCTTGATTTTGAGGGGATCAGAATCACCTCTTGGGCTTTGCTCTGTGTATTCCCAGCATTTCTTTCTTTCACCTTTTGAGGGCAACACAGATTACTACATGTTTCAAAATTAAGATACTATGTTAAAGACAAAGAGTGAATTTAAGGAGTGAAGAAAATCACATTAAATTACTTTCTGCAGTCAATCTATTTCCTATTCAACATTAAGCATAAGTTGTAATGTGTTTCCTTCCATTAATAAAAATTGTAGTAGTGAATATAAAACATACTTTTTATAAAATGTCCTTTCAAGGAAATTCCATAAGTGTGTGAATGTCTGTGTCTGTGTGTGTCTTATGCATGTGTATCATCTTTGATTCTGTTACTTTAATACATTCCATATTTCTCTTCCTCAAGCATGGCAGAAATCTGTACCCACACTTGTAAACATTTTAGTAACTGATCCCCCCAAATAAAATTAATGTAAATAAGATGATATTTTCAAACAATAAAGGGACCCAACTCTTTTTTACACCTCTTCTAAATCCCCTGTCCTCAGCTATGGCAAACATAAGCCCAACAACCATGTCAGGAGGATCATACATTGCTGCATTCCCCATTTTCCTAGACAAATCTTGAATGCTTGAAACCGCCAAATTAACTAACCCTGCAAAGTGTCACTAAAAGCTATGATAAAGGTTTTTCAGACAAAATAATGACTGTTCTTGTCAGAACTAGCTGTTATTCCAAGCTTCCTTTACTATCATTCTTGTAGAGAAATGGAGAAAGAGCCTGTGTTATTTCTCTTCATTTGAAACAGATTTTCTGGGTAAATCTCCATGAGAACTAAGCAGTTGTTGAATGTATGAGAAGCCAAGAATGTATAGAATATCACTAGAGAGCAAGCGATGGAAAGCACAAAGGGAAGAATTTATATTTTAAACGAAAATCAAGAAGTTGTCTCTCTGACCTGCGAATCTCTCCGAGTGTCGGGGGCTTTTGAAAAAAGCTGCGACTAACGTGATAAAAACTGGAAGAAGAAAACATGAAGATCTCAAAGCCTGAGGTGTCCCGCTTCGCTATAGAATATAATCGGTGTGATTCCTCCACAGGAAATTTTATTTTTTTGGCTTTCCTCGGTTGTAACAAACACAATTCCGGGACAGAGCTGAGACTAGGCTGCTGTCAAGTTGGAGGACTGAGCTGGGAGCCAATCAGCGCGCAGCGTGGCGGTTGTATATATACACACGCGCACGCCAGGGCCGGGCAGCTCAACTCCGAGACTTTATTATCCTTCTTCTTTTCTGCTTTCAGCGTCAGGAATCCAAACGCACCATGTCTGAAACCGCACCTGCCGTGCCTCCTGCCCCTTCTCCCGCGGAGAAAACGCAGGTCAAGAAGAAGGCCCGCAAGTCGGCAGGTGCCGCCAAGCGCAAGGCGTCCGGGCCCCCCGGTGTCCGAGCTCATCACCAAGGCCGTGGCCGCCTCCAAGGA